>NC_059337.1:44990000-45290000 GCF_018350155.1 Leopardus geoffroyi | reverse complement strand
GTAGGTATGACATTGGATAGCAAGCCTTTGTGTTGCTCTACCCCTTAGGCTTATTTTTCTTATTAAACTATGTAAGTAGGCTTTCTGTTGTTTTACTCCCCAAAAAGTGTAGTGAAAATATTTAGGGCAATCCACATCCATGCAATTATCAATTTCTGTTGGTAAAATTATTCCTCATTTGTAAGAGAAAATATGTAACCAGTGAAATTCGATAAGACAAACCCTGTCCTTTCGAGCCTCTACCACAGGAACCAGTCTATCACTTGAAAAGAACTTCTCTACCCAATATAGAGCCTGAGTCCTTCAGATATCTCAGCTGATTCATTCAATTTGTACTTCAAAATCACGAAGTACATGATGTTAATACACACAGCACATGGACATGGATATTTAGTTTGGGGATAATTATTTAAGCTAGTTAAACAGAACCTAGGAGGAGAGATAAAGATAGATTCACTCTTGACCATTCCATTACGAATTTTAGGGAGAAAATACACTAGGTAGATAAAAAGTTCAAACAATTGAGAGAATATTGTTCTTGGAAGCACTTAATCATCAGCAGCTGTAAGAACAGGAAACAAACAAGAAAGGAGCAATATAAGCACAACCACTTTGAAGGAAATCAGGACATTGCTGACTCACAAGTTAACTGTGCCTGTTTCCCACTTTTTGTTCATAGATTTAGCAAATTAGAATGGGGAAATAACACTTTAAGATGCCATGTGTTAAAATAACCTAATGCAACAGGAATAACTTGATTTCTCAACAGACTTGTGGTACCAGGAGAACATCATAACTTGTGCCAGTTATCAGTGGAAGTCATAGAGATAAATTCACAACAGTTGTTGACCTCAATGAGGTTAAAAATCAAGGAGAATGTATTTCCTCCTGACAGTCTCTGGAGGGAGGTGTGGTGGTAAATTCAACCAAAATGAAGAAGGGGTTTCCCTATGCAACTCAAGATTGAAAACATTAAAAGCAAAAATTAAGTATTAAGGGGCGCCTGGGTAGTTCAGTCGGTTAAACGTCCGACTTCAGCTCAGGTCACGATCTCACAGTCTGTGAGTTCGAGCCCCGTGTCGGGCTCTGTGCTGTCAGTTCACAGCCTGGAGCCTGCTTCAGATTCTGTTGTGTCCCCCTATCTCTGCCCCTCCCCCACTCACGCTCTGTCTCTCAAAAAATGAATAAACGTTAAAAAAACTAAAAAAAATTAAGTATTAGAATCATATTTACAACCGTCTTGAGTTATAAATTATAATCTTACATGACAACTTTACTATTATGTAGTGTAACAGTTCTGCTGGAATAGGTGCTAGTAACCACCATCTATAGTTGCAGAAGGAAACGCCCAGGCAAGCCTTTCACTTCCCCATTTAAACGAAAGGGCTTCATTCTAAATATTTATGTTCACTTTGCCCTGTAAGGTTGGCAACACTGGTAGCACTACAGGAAAACACTTTAGGCCAACTTATATGTTTACAAAGATCACCAAAACACCTACAGAAAAATCTTATATGCTTGTCACTACTTGAGAGCAGGATCATGCAGGGGTTTTTAAGAATGAAATGACACCATGATCCGTCACCTTATACCTATTAGAATGGCCATTCTTGATTCAACAAGAAACAGCAAGTGCTGGCAAGGGTGTGGAGAAAAAGAAGCCCTTGTGCACTGCTGGTAGGATTGTGAATTGGTGCAGCCACTGTGGAAAACAGTATGGAGGTTCCTCAAAAAATTAAAAATAGAAACACCATATGACCCAGAAATTCCACTTCTGGGTATCTATCTGAAGGAAACAAAACCACCATCTCAAAAAGATACATGCAGCCTCATGTTCACTGCAGCATTATTTACAATAGTGAAAGTAGAGAGGCAACCTATGTTTTCATCCATGAATGAATGGTAAAGGAACTGTGGCATATATATATAGAATGGAATATTATTCAGCCATAAAAAGAATGAAATCTTGGGGCGCCTGGGTGGCGCAGTCGGTTAAGCGTCCGACTTCAGCCAGGTCACGATCTCGCGGTCCGTGAGTTCGAGCCCCGCGTCAGGCTCTGGGCTGATGGCTCAGAGCCTGGAGCCTGTTTCCAATTCTGTGTCTCCCTCTCTCTCTGCCCCTCCCCCGTTCATGCTCTGTCTCTCTCTGTCCCAAAAATAAATAAACGTTGAAAAAAAAAAAAAAAAAAGGTTATTTATAAAAAAAAAAAAAAAAAGAATGAAATCTTGCCAGGTGGGACAAATGGATAGACCTTGAGGGTATTATGCTATGTAAGATAAGTCAGACAGAGAAAGACAAACACTATATGGTCTCACTTAACTTATATGTGGAATCTTAAGACACACATACACTTACATGTGGAATCTTAAAACACACATAAAACGCACACACACACACACACACACCAAGTTCTTAGATGCACAGAACAGTGGTTGCCAGAAGGGAGGGGGGTTGAAGGAGTGGGCAAAATGGATGAAGGGGGTCAAAAGGTACAAACTTCCAGTTATGAAATAAATCCTACGGATGCAACGTACAGCATAATGTATTACAGATCTGAAAGATGCTAAGAAAATAATTCTTAAAAGTTTTTATCACAAGATAAAAATTTTTAACAATATGTGGCAATGAATGTTAAATACACTCATTGTGGTGATCATTTCCCAATATATAAAAATATCAAACCATTATTGTATGTACACCTCAAGCCAATATGATGTTATATGCCAACTGTACCTCAATTTAAAAAAAGAGTAAAATGAGATACTCTGTCAAAAATGTTAACACAAAATTCAAGAAAAATTACAATGGTCTGACTCTTCTCAAAATTGTGAAAATAAAGCAAAGAATAATTATGTCACCTATAAACAGTACTTTTAAAAAAAAGTTCTTAATGTTCATTTATTTCAGAGAGAGAGACGGAGCGTGAGCAGGAGAGGGGTAGAAAGAGACACAGAATCCGAAGAGAGCTCCAGGATCTGAGCTGTCAGCACAAAGCCTGACATGGGGCTTGAACTCATGAGCCGTGAGATCATGACCTGAGCTGAAGTCAGAGGCTTAACCGACTGAGTCACCACCCAGGCGCCCTAAACAGTACTTTTATTATCAGTATGCAGAACATACTGGAGATGCTCTAAGGCCTTTACAGAGATTACAGTATAATACTGTTCTCCTTATTGTAGTTATAAATATATTTAAAAATTTTTTTTAATTATTTATTTTTGAGAGAGAGAGAGCGTGCATGAGGGAGGGGCAGAAAGAGAGGGAGACAGAGAATCTCAAGCAGGCTCTGCGCTGTCAGGTCAGAGCCCGACAAGGGGTGGGAACCCACGAGTTGTGAGATCATGACCTGAACCAAAACCAAGAGTCAGACGCTTAATCGCTTAATCGACTGAGCCATCCAGGAGTCCCTGTGGTTACAAATATTAGTTGTAATATAAAATTATAATTTTGAGGACCGCTTAGGTGGCTCAGTCGGTTCAGTGGCCAACTCTTGATTTCGGCTCAGGTCATGATCTCCAGGTTCAGAAGACTGAGCACAGTATCAGCGTGGAGCCCTCTTGGGATTCTCTCTCCCTCTCTCTCTGTCCCTCCCCCACTTGCAGTTTCCCTCTCTCAAAATAAATAAATAAACCTTAAAAAAACGATAATTTTGGAATATTACTATCATCACATTATACTAGTAATCTGCTTTACACCATGTAAGCTTAATAAGACATCTTTCCATCTACTGTTAGCCAAGGTTAATTTTTCAGAACTGGCTATATATACTTCCTTTTTTAGATGCCTTCCTGCATCCCTGATCTTACCAGCATTTCTCCAGATGGAATCTGGAGAACTACTTTCCTTTTCACATTTACTAACCACTTGCACATTCATCATCCCATATGTTCCAATCAACAACTTCTGCGAAGTATAAAACATTGGTGTTATTATCACCATTTTCTTCTTATATGTGAGGCAAACGACACTACATCCCGGTTCCCAGATTAACCCGTAGACTATTACACCACACTGTCTCCAGTTCACCATCAACTTTATACAGAATAAGCCTGTAATGCCAGCTCTGGTTACATTTAACTTCAAAGGTCCTCTAACGCTTAAAGACTACAACAGCACTGACTTATGATGGTCTAGTTCAAGTTTCATGTTTGCAGAAGTGGACCTGTCATACTTCCTGTATAAGCCCAACAACGTTAGGTGGCAATTGAAGAGGTTAGAAAGATTTAAGAAGAGTGTGGAGAAAATGTAAAATGACAGGAACTAAGTAAAAGATGTACAAGATCATCAAGAAGATAGTACAAAAGGTAACAAAATGGGGTAACTTCAGTTACCAACCTTATCCATTTACAAGTTGCAGAAATTCTTCCACAATTTTAGAGAAAAGATGTTTAATTGAAAAAAGTTAAGTAATTACGCATTTAGACAAACAGAGATCCTAATCAAAAAAGGTGAGGACGAAAAAAGCAACACTAAAATGCAACCACACACTTCAGCTAACTATAAGGCACTATGATGACCAGGATGAACAGGGCAAAAGCTGTGCTCTCAAAGAGCTCCAGGAACAGGCAGACAGGTAAGTTTCAAAGCAACATAACAGACCCAAATAAATTCCTGATTTAACGTGAGCAGATCTAGTTGATCTCAAGGTGCATCAGCTACACCCAGGAAACCCAAACCATTAAGCAAAAGGCAAAGTCTGAATTCACGCAGGAATTCGTCTTTTCACAGAGGAAGGTCTACTAAAGCTTTCATTACAAAATGCCGCTTCCGCGTCTACTCCCCGAAAGTATGAGGCACATCAGAAGTCCAAGTTTCTTTGTTCTGCACCAGGACTGACGCTGATCCTAAATACGGGACCAAAGGGGCCAGGTCACCGCACCCCGACTAGGGTGTGTGCAGGGGGAGCGGAAAAGGGGCAAGTTCTCTCCTGAGAACAACAGCACAAACGGCAGACGGGTGGCGGGGGGCGAGCAAGGATGGCAAAGGCAAGCAGGAGCCGAGCCAAGGGCGGGGGCCTAAGCTGGGTGGGGATCCGGGAAGCGCCTCCCGGGCAGGTTCCAAGGCGCCCCCTAAACCGGATAACTCTCTGGGCTTCCTCTCTCGGGCTGTCCAGGGGACACGCGCCCCTCAGACATCCGCCCCAGGCCTGCTTCCAGCCCAGGCCCGCCGTGCCTAGTCTTCCCGGGCCGCACTCACCCCGGAGGAAGCCTTGGCCCCCTCGTCTTCTTCGCCCCTCCAGGCCGGCGACGCGGGGCTGACGGCCAGGTCGCAAGAGGTAGCGCCGAGAGGAGCCCGCTCCCCTCGGACGGCAGCGGAGACCCTGGCCCAGTCCCCTGGCTACAGCTGCAGCGGCAGCAGCTGACCCGGATGCAGAGAGCTGCCCCGGCGGAAGTGGTAGTATCCTGACCTTCTTCAGGCGAAGGCGTGGCGCCTTCTCTAAGCACAGCAGGCCTTGCCCCCCCCCGCCCCTCGGCCGACGCGGACGAACGCCTGCGCAGGCGTCCACCGGGAGCCCTGTGTTCCAGCAGATCTGGCGGCGCTTACTCGCGTGATGGCGAGACTGGGTGCTCGAGTCTCAGAGAGCCCTTTTTACACTCTTTATTTTGGCTTTATTGATCATTACAATACATTTGTAGCATAAAATGGAGGAAAATAGGGGAGGAAAAGTACCCGAGGCCTCATTTTGGGGAACTAAACTTCAGAAAAACCCTTGGCAAAATTCTCGAGGCTGAATAAAACAGTGCTGCCCAGAATACAGGGAGCGATCAGATTAGTGTTTTGGATTAACAGTTAGTTGTGGACCATGCTCTAGTAAGATAAAACAAAAATACTAGACACATTTTATTATTAGAGTCAACAGCCATACAATTACTTGTAAAATTACTATAAAGTTTTCCAAACGCTTACTCTCAATTTCTGCACCTGTCTCACCGTGGATCGGTAACAATCAGTTCTCTGAAGGGCCCAGCTCTCTATAGCTTCAAGGAACTAAGATTATTTGGAGAATATAATAATCTTTCTCAAGAAATTTCATCCAGTAAATCCCTACAAAGGCGCAACGGTCAACTACTGGGCAGTGTATTTGTGAATGGGGGGACGGTGGTTGAGGGGAACAGAAAGCTCAAAAATTTGAATCATTGACCCAAAATGCAGCTCCCGGGTTTACACTGTTTTGGCAACATTTACTGACCGTTGGCAGGTGGTTAAACTCTGTGTCCCATCTATAAAAATAAGGAAAAAACAACTTCATAGGATTTTTGTGAGATAAAGTCATATTTATTAGAATAGTGCTTGACATACTGTAATCATATATGTTAGGTATTATTCCCCCTAAATAACTGGCAGAGAAAACAAAACTTACCAACAGGTACACAGAGCTTTAAACAACGTCTTGGATCATGCTTACGTTTGTGATTCCATCTTCAGTTACAGATTTTTCATAGTTCCATAGTTTGCTTATTTCGGTCCCGCAATGAGTAGCATTCCTCACAGGGTGGCAGCAAATCATTTGAAATCATATACAGTTATGTGATTTGGTTGTCGCTGTTTTGTTTTGCAATCTTCGGTTTCTATTTCATTTCAGTAACTTCACTGTTTAATAAGCTCGGTTAGTGTTTCCTTTAGTTTTGAAGAATCCATTCTACAAGTTATCTTTTTATCCCCATCTCATGAATTACCCATACTTATTGCTGAAACATTAGAAACTATAAATAAGGCAAAAAAGACAGTCACTGCTAATACCTTTATGCATATCCTTTCAGATTTTTGTATACATATACCTATATAAACAGCACATACATGTTTTTATAAAAAATGAGATAATGTACCTAATAGTTTATAAAATTTTTTTTTTTCATTTAAAAATATATCCTGAACTCCTCTTCAGGTTGGTAAGTATATTTCAACACCATCGTTTCTATTTTGGGTAATTCACATATTAACAATTCCTTATTGAACATTTAGGTTACTCCATTTTTTTTTTGATAATGAAAAACCACACTTCACAGAATGTACAAAAACATCAAAAACATAAGACTAACTGATTTTCAAACAAGATACTAGTTATATTTTCAAATAATACGCTCAGTATATTTTCCTTCAACTTTTAGGTGACATACCTTTAAGCAATGGATCCAACTGTTAGCCTGAAAAAAGTATAATTAAGACACAGTTTTCCTTGTGTTTGCAGATTTTTTTGGACAATATTTAGTATATTTTTACAATCTCTTGTTTTCTAGTATGAGTGTCCTTGAATAGGTATTTAGAATATTTAGAATCTTAAAAATTGAGGGGTGCCTGGTGGCTCAGTCGGTTGACCATCCAACTTCGGCTCAGTTCATGATCTCACGGTTCAGGAGTTCAAGCCCCGCATCAGGCTCTGTGCTGACAGCTCAGAGCCTGGAGCCTGCTTCGGATTCTGTGTCTCCCTCTCTCTCTGCTCCTCCCCTGCTCACACTCTGTCTCTCTCTCAAAAATAAATAAAGATAAAATTTTTTTTTTTAAAAAAATTGGAAAGTAATTCAGAAGAAAAAAGTGTGGCTCCCAGACCCGAAGTAAAAGATACCACTTGGAAAGTGATACATTTGGTCAGAACCACCATCAGCCATTTCCTTGGGGTTTTCAGCTTTGGTGTTATGTTTAAACAGGCTCTCCTGGGCACCTGGGTGGCTCAGTCAGTTAAGCCTCTGACTCAGTTTCAGTTCAGGTCATGGTCTCTTGGTTTGTGAGTTCAAGCCCCGCATTGGGCTCCACGCTGGCAGTGCAGAGCCTGCTTGGGATTCTCTCTTTCTTCTCTCTCTCTGCCCCTCCCTGGCTTGTGTGCTCTGTCTCTCTCTCTCTCTCTCAAAAATAAAAAATAAAAATAAAAATAAAAAATTGGCCCTCCTCACCCTAAAATTATACAAGTAGTTAATAATTGTTTATAGTTTCATCTTTTTAAAAAATACAAACATTAAATTCAATAGGAATTTTGTAATATATGCTTATGATATGAGGTAGGGAATCTGATTTTTCCCACACTGACAAACTAGTTCACTTAACCTCATTTATTGAATAATCTGTTAATTCCTGAACTTGACTAGGACTCATTCAAATGAAAGTTTACCTTCAAAGATGTCATCTTAGGTTACCCACTTCATTCAAGTATCCATTCACAAACCTTTCGCCAAACCTTTGTATACATTCACAAACTGTCACTGAACAAACTTTCACTGAACAATATTATGAGTCAATACTGCCGGTCCCTAAGGGTGCAGGTAATAAAGACACAGTGTCTGCCTTCAAGGAGCTCAGAGACTAGTCAGGGAGAGGGGCAAAGGAACCCAGTAAAACAACTTGGTGGATTGAGGTGATATTGGTACTTCCAAAGGACAGCTAAATAGAAGGGAACTAAACAGATGGCTGGAGAGGAGTAGGAGGTGGGGTCAGTAAAGGAAGACTTTTGGAAGGAGGTGATCTCGAGCTTAGTAGTAAAAGGAGAATCTTCTGAGCAGAGGTAATGGCATGTGCAAATGCACAGAGGCTTCTAGGAACTGCACATCGTTCTTCACGACTGGAGCCCAAGCTCTGGGAGGACGAGTGGGTGTGAAAGGCCAGTAACAAAAATAAGCCATCAAAGGCCAGATGAAAGGGGAGGTTTTTTTGATGCTAAGTATTTGTTCAGAGCCAATATAATGAGCAACGTGGAAAAGCAATCAATTATTACTTTATAACTGTGCTCCAAAAGAAGAGATTGAAACATGTCCCTCGCAATGACAGCATTATTAAGTTCTGAGAGAACCACTTTGAAAGCGGCAATATTCATTTGAAAATATACTTCAGTACGTGTGTTAAGATCATTCATGTTGCTTTGTCCTACTTCCTCTATCAAAACAAAAGCACTTAGCCAAAACAGGCTTGCAGAGTGCTGAGTCTATACCTGCTTCTCGCCCTCACTGCAACCTGGGATCAGAGAGGTAGGATGTGAGATGACGAAGAAGACATTTCAGACAATGCTAGGAAAATGCTTGTGTAAATTCAAATTTTAGAAGGCAGAATGTACATTAAACAAAACTCTTGAATAATACTGCCCTCCCACTGTATAATTTTATAGGCAGATTGTTATTCTTGCTTATGAGCGTAGAAACTCAGTGATGTTCGGCAGCTCACTCATAATTTTTGAAAAAAATGTGAAGTCTCCTTTTCACGTGGGCTGAAGATGTCTTTGCTGGTTGAGCTTGAGGGTAAAGCTGGATACAATTATGTATTCATTTAATTATTCATAACTTGAGACTGCGATGCAAGTATATATATTTTTTTCACTTCTTCACTTCATAAAATTCTAAACTAAACCCAGCAGCAGTTTTGTCTTTGGCATGGTGACAAGTTTCTTTTTGACAATGAACCAGTAAAAGAAATAATTCCAGAGAGAATTGATGCTTCCCTATTTCTGAAAATGAAATCGGACGGCACACATACATTACACATCACTGTTGCCAGATGTTTCCACATTTCACAGAGCCCAGCACGTGTTTTTAAGAAATGTTTCCATATGCAGAATTAGACTATGGCCATTTAGGAGGAAAACGAGGTTAATTTGCCAGAGAATTTTAGTCCACAGGACTTTAAGTATTCATCTCATTCAGGGAAATAGGTTATGGATTGAAGTCATGTGAGAGCAAGAGCTCAGATCTGGAGAAAGTCATGTTTGTTGAAGATGAGACAGGATATGCATTTCATTCAACGTAAGTAAGAAAAGTCTACTGCTACTTTCTTTTTCTTTTTTAATTTTTTTTTCAACGTTTATTTATTTTTGGGACAGAGAGAGACAGAGCATGAACGGGGGAGGGGCAGAGATAGAGAGGGAGACACAGAATCGGAAACAGGCTCCAGGCTCTGAGCCATCCGCCCAGAGCCCGACGCGGGGCTCGAACTCATGGACCGCGAGATCGTGACCTGGCTGAAGTCGGACGCTCAACCGACTGCGCCACCCAGGCGCCCCTCTAGTGCTACTTTCGAATGCTCATCAAAACTAATACTGTGAACAAATCTTAGAGTCCACATTCAAGTCCTCTGTGAAACTGTTTCTGCAACGTCATGAAAGAAATAACAAATAGGAGTTTACAGGTATCTGAGGATATACATTTTATGATCTAAAAGAACAAAATCTGGACAAATCATAGCAACAACTAAACTGGACATCATGGTTGACATTTGGAAAGAATGGCACCTACCCTGAACAGGGATCATTACGAAAAACCACTCCCCTTATTAATTAATGCTCTTGCAAAAGTACTGAGACATAATATCCCCATGCTTGGTTTATTACTACAATAAAGAGTAGCTTTGAAGAGAGCAGGAGATTTGACTCTTCTTTGTCTCAGTGTGGCATCTATATTTGGAAACACGCAAATAAGTGATAGCTTCCAATTAGAAAAAAGCAGTTTGATTGACTGATTGATGATGATGATGATTTTTACCAGTGATAATGCTTTTCAAATTCTTCCTGGGCTGGGTAAATAAAAGTGAGAATTTTCTAAGGTCATCCAGACTAATACAAAATTAGATATAACACTGTCATTCACCAATGCGTTTATCATTTGTTCTGCATCTTTAGAGTCAAAATGCAGTCTTATTTGCTTTAACAAAACAAGTGTATTTCAAAATGCACAAAGAATTGTTGGGCCAATTGGGAATTACAGGCTACTTAACAAAGCAAAGGGCTAACATGGCTCTATGTAAGGCAAATGCACTTTTATTTAATTTCATACAAATATAAACATTAAAAGGTGATATCATCTAGTTCACTATTGCAATAGGCTGTATGTCCTACAAATGTATTTCCAAAAATACTTTACTTCCTAAGAGTAACTACCTCAACTGAGAGAATCTAGATCATTATGTATATTTTAAAACAGTGCAGGTAAAATGTACTAACTCAATTCTTTTTAATGAATGTCAGTACAATGAGGAGAAACTATTAATATTGTGACATTATTTTTCATTTACATGGTTCCCTTAGGATACTTAAAGCAATACTTTTTTTCCCTATGTAATTGCTAAAGCACCAAACAGTACTCACTGAGAAAAAGTAGGACACTTTCCAGTTTCAGGTATGTATGTTTGGAATGGGGAGACATGAAAGACAGAAGTTTACCATGAATTATCAGCTTTAAAAGATCCTTAGTCTCTAAAACTCTAGATTTTTTTTGAATGGAATACTAATTTTTCAGCAGGTCACTCAATGTGAGGGACTTTTCATATACATAGATGGGAGATGCTATTCCATTAGACAATGCCCTTACTCAAGCACTATTTACAAAAATTGTATCTAGGAATCTTGGTGTGCAGTTTGGGATATGAGAGAGTGTGGGGCGAATTTAAATCAATAAGATGACTAATGCCTGAAATTACATTATTAGTCTTTCTTAATTAGCTTTTGACACTGATTCATGTTAAAATGCAATTATTTTTCATAGAGGGTTTAACACATAAACTTTACGTTAAAATGGAAGGCCAGGGACTGGACGGGGATTAGGACAGGCATTCTAGTCCTTACTCTGCTACAGTCTCTGTGACCTTGGGAGAGTTCTCTATCTTCTGGAGATCTTCAATTTCCTTGTCAGTAACTAATGGGGTATCCAAGACTCATTTTGCCTCATTTTTATTATTTTGCTGAAAGCCGAGCTTATCGTTTCCTTAAATTTTAGAAATTCACTCAAATGTTATATGGGTGCTTAAGTACAAATACCTGAAAATTACACACCTTCATATTATTGTCTGCCTTAGAAAAAATTGGCATTAAAAAACCCCAATCCAAGTGCATACATAAAACCCATGCCGGATAATAGGAAAGACACTTTAAAGAATCTGAATATTTACCAGGGATATTGGTATTTACAGTTTGCAGGTTTGCACAATACAGTAGATAAAGCCCTGAACTCAGAATAAGCAGATTTCCTTTAAAATTCCAGCCAGACCATTGAAGATCTCCCCCACACTCCATATGCAGTATGTATTCTCTAAGACTAGGAAACAGGCAACGGCAAATGAAGAAAAAGATGGTAGTCTCAGGGAGTCTCAGGCACTGCCTTGAAGTGATCACTTTTGTTTAAGGACCATTCTGACAATAAGGAGTTCCTTCAAAGTTTAGTTTATGAGACTGCCTCTTATAAGAGTCTTTGCTTTCGTTCTTTAAAGAAATTTTTTTAATGTTTATTTATTTTTTGAGAGAGGGAGAGACAGAGCGTGAGCAGAGGCGGGACAGAGAGAGAGGGAGACACAGAATCTGAAGCACGCTCCAGGCTCCGGGTTGTCAGTACAGAGCCCGCCATGGGGCTCGAACCCACGAACTGCGAGATCATGACCTGAGCCAAAGTGGGTCACTGAACTGACTGAGCCACACGGTCAGTTCTTTAGTCCTTTATCTGACGTGAAGGGACAGAGGACACATGCTGAAATGAAATCACTTGAAACCTGTCCCTCTTTTTCATTTTAATAATTCCTTTTGTGATTTGACTATTAAAAAAGACATTCTCTAGCAGGCCAATTTCTTGGCACAGCTATATATTTTTTAAAGTATTAATAGGAATGTATATAGTTTTCGGTTCTTAGAGTATATTTTCTAAAGGTGTCCAGGGAGCCTTGGAAATAAGGGGTCTTTTTGTTAAATTAGTATATCTAGCAAAAAAACCAAAAATCTCATTTCAATTTATTTCAGAACAAAAAGTCACAGGTCGTGGTCTTCACTGCCCATCTTCCCCCACATCCTCATAAATTGATTAATTTTTGATCTAGGAAAGAATAATTCATTTTTATCTTCATTTAATTTTAATAGTCAAGGAGTAGTCTATAGAGATTGAATAAATTTAATCCTTCTGCAATTAGTGTCAAATGAATTCTTCCTGGATGTGGATAACTAAAGAAATACAGACCCTCCCACACACTGACAGAAACCTTTATCAGGTTTAATGTTTCATGTAAATGATCCTACTTGAAAGGAAGCTTGTCTTGTTTTCTCTCCTCCCTTTCTGTCCTCGTTAATTGTTTGTTTTTAAACCTAAACTTTCTCTCAGCTTCTCTGAGAACTGTAGTCTTCACTGGATCAACCACATGATCCCACAAGGATAACATTCTGCCCCTGACTTGTCTCTTTTGGGTAGAGGAATTAAATTTTTCCCCTAATCCATTTTACAACCACATAACTTCTGTGGGATGCTCCAGCGAGGATGATAGGGTCAGATCTCATGAGAAAGGTCTGGATACGTTCTGTGCGCAGCAAGCGGATAGGATTATTGTAAGTAACCAGTGGCTGCACACAACACGATCCATTTGGATCATCTCAGATTTGTCACCCAGAGGTGCCTTTTCCGAGCAGGAATGTTGTCCTTCCTATGGGGGAAGCCCAGACACAAAAAGCCACCAAGCACATCAGCATCCAAAACATCGTAAATACCCTTTCTTCTTTCTGGCCTTTAAAATCAACATTTGAGTTTATAGGATTGACATCTATATAGGTTTCATAATTAACCATCTTAATACATGAAGAATATAACAACCTAATACACCTCCTTTAATTTCTAGTGGAGTTATAAAAGCATACGGGCTATTACTAAACATGACTCATCAGGATTTTTTTAAAAAGATAATTTAGTTATCTCTTGTCAAGTCACTATTTAATGTTACTTTCTATATTTGCTGTGATAAGCATTAAAATCTGTATATTGGTTGATAAATCATTGTTTAGGAGTGTCTAAGGGGTTCAGTAAATTGTATGAAATTGCCATAGTGTAATAAATGGTTATTTGATAATGAATGAAATTGTTTGAAAATACTGTTAAAATGTCAAGTTTAAACATATAGATCATCACTCAAAAGGAAGGCAAACATGGAAACCACAGTGACATCATAAATATACGGCAATAAACACATTTATTTATATCGGGCAAGTTGTAGGTACTGTGTATAAATGTGTACAAATTGATATATGAAGTTAATTTCAATCTGTAAAAGTAATTGCATTGGTTTAACTTATTTAACTCTCCTTACAATAATATTTATTGCAGAAAAAGAAGGTAAAGAAATAAATGATGATAAATAGGTAAAATACATAGGAAATGGGAATTGTTTTACAACTTAATTACACTGTCACATAAAATTATCACACAAATACACCAACCAGACAGCAGAAATACATTAAAACTCTATTATCCAATGCAGAGAACAGTTTTTTGTTGGCCTTTATTTCATTTGCGCATTTAAAATAATTTTTATTTTTTTCTACCAGCATAAAATGCAAAACAATGTTGAAAGCAAAAAGAGTAAGTCAGGAACAAAATTTTTCTAAAAGAAATGTTCTGTTTTATACAATAGTGTGGAAATATTGACATAAAATCTAAGAAAAGTGCAGCAAAAGCATTCCCAATTCCCCACAATAGCTATAGTGAAGAAATGTAAATTCGGGAACTCAATAGAAAATAAAACTAATTGATTTGTTTTTAAAGATTTTAGTTTTTAATTTTTTAAAGTAATCTCTACCTGCACTGTGGGGCTCAAACTCACAACCCAACGATGGAAGAGTCACAGCCCTACCGAGTGAGCCAGCCAGGTGCCCCATTAGCTAATGGCTTGGTGAGACTGGTGCAGAAATCGTTAAGATGAGCACATAATTTAGTAGCTGTACATCTTTAATGGCAAAACATTTCATTCTGGGCTAAGTAAATATATATGGCAAAGATTCACTGGTTTTTTAAAAGTCAACTCAAATTCCCTAATACTTAGTAGGTATGTGCTAGATACTGGGGGTGTTACTTTGGCTTTGTCCAGGAAAGGCTGATCATCTAATAGGGGAGATGAGACATGTTCAGAAGAAATAAGGCATATTTGTTGATCTGTATATATGCTTACTTTGCTGTTAGTTTCTCAACCATAAATTGGGACCAGAGTATAGTGTCACAAAACTTTCCAGTAAAATTCTTAAAATTTGGTATCGATCGCCATCTTTGATATCTAATCCTAAAAATTCTGCAACACATTTCATATCTACTCTTGTACCATATTTAGGTTATTAGGGCAAAAATAATTTCATTTATTCTATGGAAATTTAAAATTTATAATGAAAAGTACACAGTTTAGTTTGGGAAAAGTGAACATGATAATTAAACTAGTCAAAGAGAAACAGTCATTGAAGGGTTGGATGAGAATTAAAAATAACTACGAGAGTGAAAAGCTTAAAGGTTTAATGCACTTAGTAACAGAAAGTGATTCAAAAGCATATCATGCAATTTCTTTATGAGGGTCAAATATTTAACCACGGATAATAAACTAACTTTTTAGATGATATTTAGTTTTTATGAAACAAAGCCATATTTCTTTCTCAAATCTCATTTTTCTCAATATCCATTCAAATAGAAGGCAAATGTGTGGGTCTTTCACAGTCTGGAGGTTAAATAGGACCCTGTAAACACAATGCTTGGATCATAACAAATTGAATTTATTCTTCCAATTTGTTATAAAATGCCAAATGGGGAAGCATAAATAATGAAGGAAAAACCAGAAGAAAGTTTTCATGGACCAATTGACCAGACAAGGCTTATCTGAAGTTATGCCTTTCCCTAAATTTGAAAAAAAAATCTCTGATAAATTCCTAATCACTGGTGTTTGAAACATCTCTAATACTATAGGTCTTACAGAGCCATTTTACAGTTTTGTCTGTTGATATGCATATGTACATATTTTCATTTTATATACATTTATGTATATGTTCTGTTACATGTACATTTCCAGTGGGCAAATTTTTTTCCTAATAAGGAGAGGAAATTATGGAAATACAGTTGTAACAGCAGTCAAATTGTTTCAAAATTTTTAAATGATAAAATAAGAATAGCCCAGGGGCGCCTGGGTGGCTCAGTCGGTTGAGCGGCCAACATTGGCTCAGGTCATGATCTCACGATCCGTGAGTTCGAGCCCTGCGTCGGGCTCTGTGCTGACAGCTCAGAGCCTGGAGCCTGTTTCGGATTCTGTGTCTCCCTCTCTCTGACCCTCCCCCGTTCATGTTCTGTCTCTCTCTGTCTCAAAAATAAATAAACGTAAAAAAAAAATTAAAAAAAAATAAGAATAGCCCATTTTTAGTATGCTAAAAATCTAGTATTCCATTTTTATTGCTGTGAAAAGACTATTTTTAATAAGTCAAATTTAATGATGAGAAAAATGTCAACGTAATTCTTATCAGAGAGAGCTAGATCTGATTTTTCTTAGTGGCATGATATATGGTAATTAAAGAGTATTCTAAATCTTAAGGGTTTCTAGGCTCATTTTGACTTCGACTGGTGAATTCATTTATAAAAGAAAAGAAGTAGACATTGAAATAGGTAAAATACAATAATAAAAGTAATTCAAACATGACAGTTGAAAATGGAGGTGTTTAAAAAGAAAATTTAGAGTATCAGATATTGATGAGAGTACAATCATAAAATGTTATTCCTAGAACGATTTTCATCTTCCTATAAATTAAATAAATTGACTCACTTCTGAATGTTAGAGTCTTCAAAATGATATGTATATACTGAAAATATGATCTTTTTTATTGGCTATTGCTACAGAAAGGGTCATAAGTAATGCCAGCCATTAGTAGAATTTAGAAGATATCATTTATTATACTTCAGAATGGCCTGTTATAGACAATCGTTATTTAAGAAAATATTGAACATGGGATGTAGTTAATTTTTAACATATTGGAAATATTGTTAATTTTAAATTCAAGTTCCTCTATTCTCAGAGGGAGCAGTGTATAATCTTTAAAAAATATTTATACCCGTCTTAAGGCAAAACTCAAGAAAGACAACGAACGTAGCAAAACAGAAATGCCTGCATCTCTCTGAACATATTAGATGCTATCGTACTGAAATAGAACTCTTTTGCTTTCATTATTTTTTAAAAGATTTTATTTTTAGGCAGTCTCTACACTTAACCTGAAGCTCATACTCACCACCCTGAGATCAAGAGTCACATGCTCTACTGACTGAGCCAGCCAGGTGCCGCTGCTTTCATTTCTAACATCCTCTTAGCATTAATGCTTTTGCTGATGCTATTGTTCCTTCCTGCCCTACCACGACACCTATTTCTCATTTGACATGCTTTCCTACACTACGTCATTTGGGTGCCTGGAGAAATTTTGTGTGTTTGCGTATGACATTTTAAGAAGAGAATAGGGTAAATCCTTCTTTTCTTTAAGATTAGAGATGGGCCTTAGAATAATCCACGCGCTCTGTTTATACAGAAATGACATTCAAGTCAGGTCAAATAAAAACAGGAAATTCCCAGTTGGGTCCATGTTTACACCAGAAGTATGAATATGGGAAGTGCCGCCTGGACCTTCCTAAGACTTGACCTGCCATAGATGCCTGTGAATGCCTATGGGTAGAGACCTAAGATATGGACAGTAGGGATAACACTGCCCATGGGCCTGTGTTTGGAGTGGTTCTAAACGTTTTCAGAGTTCAAGCAGCTGTTGCTATATGGCACCAGGGAGAGGAGAAGAGCGAGGAATGCTACCAGTTGGTGCTAAAAACAGACTGGAAGCCCTGGTCCACATTTGCAGAAATACACTGCCTGGACTTGGCAGGCCCTCCTTGCTTTCAGACCTCTTTCTCTTCTTGAACATGAGCGGTTGAAATATTTTCTTCCCTTCTTTTCCTCTTTAGTACAACAACTGTTGTTTTGGTCAGATTTTTATGCACAAATAAATTATTTTACTTAATACATATATACTTCTTGCCGAAGTTGGGGGGTAGGAGTTCAGAGAAGGATGATAATACATCCTGTGCTTTGCCCCCAGCCTTAAAAAGCTCTAAAGATCTGGACAGGGGCCTATTTCACTAGACAGATAATGAAGCTACTATGGAGTGCTTGTTGGTGTACTGTAATTTTTGTTTTCTTTTTTTCCTTAAGCCGGACTTATCAAGTATAATTTACATATATTAAAATTCACCCCATTTAGATGTATAGTTCTATGAATTTTGAAAAATGTATATAGACTTGTAACCACCTTCACAGAAAAGATACAGAATATTTGTATTATCCCGAGAAGTTCCCTTTTACCGGCCCTTACCGTAGCTGTTGGCCTTAACCCAGCACTGATTTATTCATTGTCCCTAGAGTTTTGACACTTGAGAATGTCATATAAGTGGAGTCATAGAGCATGTAGTTTTAGTTTGGCTTGTTTCTCTTAGCATGATGCTTTTTGAGATTTAACCGTGTTGTTGCATAGACCAGTAGTTGGTTCTGTTTTATTGCTGAGTAGTATTCCATTGTATAGATATACTATAATTTATCCTTCAATTGATGGATACTGGAGTTGTTTATACTTTTTGATGATTTTGAATAAAGCTGCTAGAACCATTTAAGTTCAGGGCTTTGTGTGTATATACGTCTTTATTGGGGGGGGGGGGGGCTAAATACCCAAGACTGGTTTCTGGGTTGTAAGGTAAGTCTATTTTTTTTTCAATTTTTTAAAATGTTTTTATTTATTTTTGAGACACAGAGAGACAGAGTGCGAGTGGGGGAGGGACAGAGAGAGAGGGAGACACAGAATCCGAAACAGGCTCCAGGCTCTGAGCTGTCAGCACAGAGCCCGACGCGGCGCTCGAACTCACAGACCGTGAGATCATGACCTGAGCTAAAGTGGACGCTCAACCGACTGAGCCACCCAGGCGCCCCGGTAAGTCTATTTTTAACTTTATAAGAAACTGACAAACTGTTGTCCAAAGTAGCTATCTTGTTTTTCATTCCACCTGCAATGCATATCAGTTACAGTGGCTCTTCCTTCTTCTTGGCACTTGACATTGTCAGTTTGTTCTGATTTGAGCCAGTCTAACAGTTAGTGAAGTGCCTTGTAATTTAATTATATCATTTCATGTCTATAACATTTGATCCCACGGTTCAATTCGGTGAAGTTTAAATGATTCTCTCCACAAGGAGTTTGTCTTTTAGTTGAGAACCTAATACAAACATACACAAAATCCAACGCAGTATTTCAACAATCGTCCAACTTAGTAGCAAGAAAGCTATCAGATGAAGTTCATGATTGATTTCCAGTGAGTTGTTCAGCTGACCATTGCTACAGCATTTAACTATCCCTGAATGGTTTTGTGGACACCAAGTCTAATGGTTTCTTCCTTCACAATCTGTTACTAGTTTTTTGTTGTGGATTTTTTATTGTCGACACTTCAGGCCTTTATCATCTCATCATAGATTACTACAGCAATTTCTAACTGGTCTTGTGCCATCTAGATTCTTTCTACTATAATCAGACCTAAACACAGCCATTAAACTCCTCTTCCTAAAATGGTATTCTGCTGTTGTGTAACAAATTACCACAAACTTGGCGGCTTAAAACAATGCTATTATTTGTCCACAGTTCTGTGGGGCAGAAGTCTAGACGCAGTGTTACTGGGCTCTGGGCTTAGTGTTCACAAAGCTAAAACCAAGGTGTTGGCCGAGCTGCTTTCTCATCTGGACCCGGGGCCCTCTTCTGAGCTTACGTGGCAGAGTTCAATTCATTGCAGTGGTAGGACTCGGGTTCCCATTTCTTACTGGCTGTCAAATGAGAGATACTCTCAGTTCCTCGAGCCCACTCTCATTCCTTGACAGGTGACCTTTTTATCTTCAAACACTGGGATAGAAGTTCTCCCTCTCATCAAATCCTTCTTATGCCTCAAATCTTTCTTTCTAAACAGAGCCTAATCCCATTTAAGGGCTTACCAGATTAGGTCATGTCCACCCAAGATAATTTTACTTTTCTTACAGTGAACCATTTCATAAAACATAATCTATTTATGATTGTCATGTCCCATCTACGTCCCATCTATGCAGGGAAGGGGAATATTAATAAAAGGCAATATTGGATCAGATCTAGGTCAAGAAATTATGTCTGTGTCCTTTCTCCTCCCTAGAGTCTCATTTCCCTATAAATTATATCCCTGGGCCAAAGGGTCCTTGAGCTTGAGTGGAGGAGCACCACCCCAGTCATGGCTTCAAACAGTGAGAAGGGTTCTAGTCCCTCATTTCTTTTCAGGCACCTTACTCTTTGGTATTCTACAGAAGCTGAACCTCCTCAATATGCTTCCGGACCCAGAGTGCATGCCACAGTTTGGGCTCTAGTCATCGCACAGTTTTGAGCGGAGGATTGACATGATATGATATACATTCTAGAAAATTATTCTGGCTGCTGCCTTGAGAATAGGCTTTGGTGATCAGTGGTGCAGTGGAGGAAGCCAGAGTGGAGGCAAGGAGGTGAGCGAGGAGATGCTGTACTGACCCAAGTCAGAGATGACGGTGGCTTAGACCAACACGAGGAAAAGAATCAAGACGGCTGTGACTACAGACGTGAAGCAAGCAGTTAGAGGTGATCTGGCCTCCAGCACTAAGGTTAGAGGTCTACTGGACCAAAGGATCAGAGGTCCTGAAAAAGGATGGGACGCTCTAAAACTGGACCGTATCATTCTGGGTTGGGAGTGATAAAGTGACCCCTTGGCATTGATGGTGGAGGAATAATTTAATCTAGACCCAGCCAAAGCTTCTGTTTCTGAACATTCAGTGCGATGTGCTTGCCTGCATCAGTCTGTGCCCAGCACTTCCGGGGGGGGGGGGCTCTTTTCTGTGTGATACCCCTAGTTTAATCCTGTTACCTTGGCAGTTAGCCTTGGCATCCATAGCGCCCATGAGAAATCAAAGGATAATTCAGATTCATAACCAAAGTGTCATTTAGGGCATGTCTCTGTGCATAGAAAGTGAAATCAAATGTTGAGGCAATTATGAGAATTATTCAGGCAAAGACATTTCTTCTTCCCTTATATGGATATTTCATGAAAAATTTCTAGGCCTGTCATTAACTAGCTCATTACTTTAATTAACCACTTCATTATGTAAGTGTAGACACAGCCTTAAAATTATTTGTACTGTTTTTTCCTGTGTGTAAATAACAGCGGAGTAAAAAAATATTAATTTATGAATGTAATTGTGTAGGTGATCACTCCACATTTACTCAGCACTAGCAATTAGTGCATGCAAATCAGCTAAGACAAAAGTCTCTCTGATCGTATTCGGAATACAGGAAGAGTTAATTTGCAAGAATGCCTGTTTCTGGCCCATCTGATTCTCTAAAGTCACGTTCTTGCCTCTGAAAATCAGAAACTGACCACATTTGTTGTGTGCTTTCTGATCACTGTTAATGCCCTTGCAAACACAGGAAATAAAATGCTAACAAATCATCATCCATTACCTAATTATATTTACCTAGACAGATAAAGTTGGGGGGAGGGTGAAGAGTGGATCATATTTTTTTTTTTTAAAAAAGGCATTTCTCATTTGGCAAACAAAGATGAAATTTATAGCTTAATTATTCCTCATAGTGCCATACATAGAGCCTTTTCTGTTAAACATATCCAAGTCCTGAGATTTTTCTCCCAAAGAGGTGTAAAATGTGTGTTGATTCCCAATTAAATCAGTTCCCCCTCCAGTGGGGATAGTGCTAATGGGATTTAAACGTTCTTGAGGCTTCACTAGGGCACACATTAGGAAAAATCCTGACGTGGATGGAATATTGCTCCTTCAGCAACACAAATATCAACTAATAGAGAACTGTACAACTACCTCTGACATCCTGCGTTGTGCAAGCTGCTTGAATTAGTCATTTTCATTAAAAATCATGCTTGTGGATGAATAGCGGCAGTTGATTTGTCTTGATCCTTGGACAATATTTGGACATTTATTTCTAGGTTATTTAAAAATGCACGATGCTAAAGTTTTATGAGATACACCCATAGGTCTGTGTAAACTGAGCTACATCTGCTGGCCACTGTGACCACATATATTATTATTAACTCTTTGTGTGCCATGGGAAGCACTCAGGTACCAGTCTCCTGAAGTTGAGAGCTGCTTTGAACAGGCATGGACCGCAGTGGTTTCCGGGAGATGAAGGTAGGTATCTAAATCCACTTAAAGTCAGTCAGAGAGAGACAGATACCACATGTTTTCACTCATATGTGGATCTTGAGAAACTTAACAGAAGACTATGGGGGAAGGGAAAGGGGGGAAAAGTTACAGAGAGGGAGGGAGGCAAACCATGAGACTCTTGGATACTGAGAACAAACTGAGGGTTGATGGGAGGTGGGGAAGAGGGGAAAGTGGGTGACTGACATTGAGGAGGGTACCGGTTGGGATGAGTACTGGATGTTGTATGGAAACCAATTTGGCAATAAATTATAAAATCAATCAATCAATCCACTTATTTAATCAGGGAGGGGCTCGGTTCAATTTTTCTTCTCCCATTTGTTGCAATTCCTGGGTATCTCCACCAGAGGGAGCACGGTTAATGTTTGGAGAAAAAAAAGCAAGTAGCCTTAAGCCTTACACCCTTACTACTCACGAAGGTGGTAGACAGCTTTTCTATCAGAGGCTGATATCTAAGTGCTAGCCACATGCTACGTTTTTACAGCATTATTTTATTATTTTTAATCCCTTCAGTTTAAATTACATTATTTATTTTAAATAAAAAATATAGTCATAAGTTTCAAAATTTCTACAGTACAAAAGTATACAGTGAAAACTCTCCCTGCTACATTTGTGCCCCAGCCTCTCAGCTACCCTCCCACATGCAACTAATGTTACCAGCTTTTTTGTGATGTGTCATTTCACAGGTATTTAATGGGATCAGTTTGTTTAGAGCTAAGTTATGCATATAAATGTAAATGAATACTTTCTTTCCTACCCTTTTAAAGATTCTAGTGTACTATACGCACAGTTCTGCATTTAGTATCTTAGAGATTGTTGCCTATGAATGCAAAAAAAGATCTTCTCCAATCCTTTCAGTGATGTCATTGTACACATGTACTGTAATTTACCCTATCAGTTCCTTACTGGGGGACAGTTAAGTTATTTAAAAACTTCTGTGATCCCAACAATGCTACAATGACTAAGCCTATAAAAACATTACTCCTTAAGAACGCAAGTTTACAGGGGCATCCAGGTGGCTCAGTTGGTTAAGCATCCGACTTCAGCTCGGATCACGATCTTACGGTTCGTGAGTTCGAGCCCCACGTCAGACTCTTTGCTGTCAGCACAGAGCTTGCTTTGGATCCTCTGTCCCCTTCCCTCTCTGCCCCTCCCCTGCTCTCTCTCAAAAATAAACAAACATTAAAACATTTTTTAAAAAATGCAACTTTACCTGTAGGATAAATTCTGAGAACTGGAGGACCTAGGTCAAAGAGTATATGTATGTATAGGGTATTTCTGATCATGGCACCATTTTACACACAAGGGCTCAGAGAAGTGGAGTGACTCACCCAAGGACACACAGTTATTAAACACTGAGATAGGATTCACACACATATGTAATTTAAAGACAAACAATAGAGGGGCACCTGGGTGGCTCAATCAGTTGAGCATCCAACTTCAGCTCAGGTCATGATCTCGTGGTTCATGAGTTCAAGCCCCACATTAGGCTCAGCCTTGTTGCTGTCAGTCTGTCAGCTCAGATCCCGCTTTCAGATCCTCTGTCCCCCTCTCTCCACCTCTCCCCTACCTGCACCCTCACAAAAATAAATATTAAAAAAAATTAAGACAATGGATATGAATATTTAAACAAAAGAAATTATCTATTTAATGAGAATATATGCACATTAAACCAGTTTTTAATCATTTAAAAATAATACAGTGGTATTATAGGGAGAAGCATTGAAAAGAAAAGGAACATTCCTAGTTCTATTACCCAGAGATAAACTACTAATTTGGGGGTACATATCCCTCCATTGTTCTTATTTACAAAATAGGATCCTATTTTAAATATTGCTTTCTAATCTATTTTTTCTCTTATTAATATTTAATAACTAGCTTCTCATATCATTATTTTGCCTTAACATCATTTTCATAGCTTCAGTGTTTTCTATTATATAAAATGAACCATAATTTAACTACATCCCTTATTGTCAGAAAATGTTCTCATGCCTCTCCCCACTTTAAGTATGATACGCAATACTATGAGGAACATGTTTGGACTGGATTTTATTTTATTTTTTTTGCAATCTATTGCACTGGGGCAGCACTCTACCCCTCCTTCAGTCCCCTTCAGCCTCTGGATCACCCTTTTGGGAGAATTCAACATTGTAGTTAGTCTTTGCAAAGTGGCAATGCCCAGTGCTCACTCCCCTTCTCCCCCATTTCTGCACATGAACAGAAAATAAGGGGACCTGGTTATTCCTCAGCTCACTTTGTGGTAGTGTCGTGGTCTGCTCAACCGATCAGACATTTGCTCCCAGGACTTTGGATCCCACGACAATGGAGGCACAAAAGGAATCTTGGAGGTCAAGGTCATTCTTATGGGACTGGTGGTGAAGGGCCACTGCTCCCGTGGGGTGACCTTGGTTTATCTGGCCCCCTTGTATCCTAGATCTCAAGCATGATTCTCTAGCCTTCCATTGATTTAGTGGGCTCCCAAGATCCTTGCAAAATGGTCTCTCTTTGCTTAAGATAGCCAGAATTGGTCTTGATTGCTCGCAACTGAAAACCGTCATGAATGCAATGGTAATTGTAAGCCTGATCCATGATTATTTTTTTAGGTAAAGAAATCATTTACGAAAGAAGGGAAAAAAGGATTGCTTTACATAACAAATTCTCTCATGCATTTTAGAAAATCATGGATCAAGTAAGGTACACCTGAATAATTTAAAAATTGTTTACTGGCTAGCTTGTCAATAATCTTTTGGCACCTTATTAACATAGAAAGCTGTATATTTGTCAAGAAGGCCCTCTGAGGGGTGTCTGGGTGGCTCAGTCAGTTAAGCGTCTGACTCGATCTCAGCGCAGGTCTTGATCTCATGGTTGTGAGTTCAAGGCCCACGTTGGGCTCCTTGCTGCAGGTAAAGCCTACTTGAAAAAAAGAAAAGAAAAGAGGGGGCACCTGGGTGGCTCAGTCGGTTAGACCTCTCACTTCTGCTGAGATCATGATCTCACAGTTCTTGAGTTCAAACCCCACATCAGGCTCTCTGCTGTCAGTGCAGAGCCCCTTTGGATCCTCTGTCTTCCTCTCTGCCTCTCTCCTGCTGGCACACACACACTCTCTCTCAAAAATAAAAGTAAACATTAAAAAAAAAAAAAAAAAGAAAAGAAAAAGAAAGCCCCTTGATACTTGTGAGGTGATAATTATATAAAAAAATTAGTTGTATCTGGCTTTAGACAAACTCAATGTGTATAAATTTAGATCTATTATTCATATAAATAGGGAGGGAAGAGGGGCTCATTAGAAGACTGAAATACAAAACCTAGAGTTTGTCACCTCCTAGCACTTTTACCTTGGGCAAGTCACTTGACCTCATGGAATTGCTTCTTGATCAGCAAAATTGGGGTAGTAACAAGCCCTATACTACAACGTTGCTGCTTAGAGTCTAAATGTCAGGACATATGAGATGCATGTGAAAATATGTTATAATGTGTAAAATGTGAAATAGCATTTATTTTATAATTGCAGGAAAGGAGCATTTCTGGTCTTTTTAGAGCTTGTTCATTATTTTATACGAGACAGGTTTACATCAAACCACCCTTAGAGTATTCAAGTTGATTCCATTTACAAAACTTTGGCTTACTTAATTACTTTAATTAGTAAAAGCTATTTCTGGGGCACCTGGGTGACTCAGTTGGTTAAGAGTTATAACCTTACTGTCATGAGGCTGATCGCCATGTTGGATTCCATGCTGGGGTGTGGAGCCTGCTTAAGATTCTCTCTCCCCCTCTCCCTCTGTCCCTTTCCTGCTTGTGTGCTCTCTCTCTCTTAAAAAAATAATAAATAAATAAATAAATAAATAAATAAATAAATAAATAAAAGCTATTTCCTTTCCTTTCCTCCTCTCTTCTTTCATCTTTCCATTCATATATGGTTAGTATCTAGGACATTAGAGCGAAAACAAAAGTGATAGTTATTTGTAGTTCAATTAAGACAACTTGATTCAATACTTCTTCCAAAAACCTATACTGTGGATTGAAAACTGAAAAATTTAATCAATTATTTAGCTTCCACAGTGCCCAGCCATTGTGTTTTATAACTGGTTCTCCTGATATGACATGAGTTCTTGAAGTCAGTGACCTGAGGCTACACTCTACCAGTTACCTTATAGACAAATAATTGGGAAGTGATAAAGAAGTGTCCCTCAAAGGGAACCCGCCCCACAGAAGCAGATCATTCCCTGGAGAGAAGGGAGCATCTACGGTTATCCTTTCATATCATCTCAAGGGCCATGTGGAAGTCAAGGGAAGTCTTGGGGACACCATTCTAGGGATGATGGACACGGACAGCAGAAGGGGTGAGGATGTAGGTCTTGAGGTCATGAAAACTATAACTTGCACATATTTGTTTTTCTTGTTATCCTGGTAATGTTACCGTTTTTCTATTGAATTGATTTCTTTCCTGTCCATGTGACAAGCTGGATTCTTGTCATGTCTTCCTCTGTTGTTATCCTGGTATCTTAACTGGCCTTCCTGCTCCCATCTCTCCTCCCTTTCAATTCAGTTTTTACACAGCTTCCATACACAGGGGAGAGAATGTCAGTTTTTATCAAGTGCAGCATAATAGGTCATTACTAATTAATTTGTTTATTGACTATCTCCTATCCTCCCTAGAACATCAGCATGGACTTGGTATTGCACATTTCTGTATCTCTAACCCCTAGTACAGTGCTCGGCACATGACAGGAGTTCAGTAAACATTAGTTGGGTGAATGGATGAATGAATGAATGAATGAATGAATGAGTGAACACCTTTCTGTGGGATGACCATTCCTTTTTTCCATCATGTACTGAAATCAGACTTGTTCTTCAAGGCATAGCTGACCTTCTCTAACTGTTCGTCTTTCCCTGTACTTTTATTCATGTCATAACATGCATCAAATTCTTCTTTGTATTAAATTAGATCTGTACCCCATTGCTTTGTAATTACCTCACATGCAGACTCTGTGTCCTGCTCACCTCTGGCTCCCCTACAATGTCTAGCACATTGCAGATGGGAGTAATCAATTAGCATTAAGCTAGTGAATATTCTTAACTTCTTCAGCAGGTGACTCTCTACGATCATCCTAACTGGTCAATTCCAGTGACCTAATTTAAACTGGCAGACATTTCAATCGATATGCATAGCGAGCATTCACATCATACGGTTAAAATCTATGGGGGACAAAGAAGGAATCTAAGGCATGCTGTTGGTCCTTAAGGGGCTTACTGCTTAATTAGGAATACAAGATGATTCCATTGACCACAGCATTAGAGCCACTTTAGGATTCTTGTTAAAAATGTCGCCTGACAGAAGACCTCCTGAATCAGAATTTCTAAGGAGGTGGCTGAAAATCTGCATAAAATCTTCATAAGCTCCCCAGATAACTTATATTCTCAGCAAACTTTGAATTAATGAAAACCCCAATTGGCCTCATTCCTCCTTTCATTCCCAAATGGTGCATCTGATCCCTAATTATAGATGCAATCAGTCCCCAGTTCCTAAGAATAATACTAGGTTCCAGATCAACATGCAATGGCTTAGTATCAAATCACCTCTGCTACAAGTCTGGTATCTCATTCATTCAGTCATCAAAATTCATCCATTCATTTATCTCAAAATTTACTTAGAACCTGCTGGGTGTATAGTATTACCCCTGAGGCTTAGGTCTCATTTGTAGATTTCTGCCTTGGTCCTGATTCACAAGTCCTCATCTATTAACCTCCTATTAGAGAAGTTCCCCTTTGGACTGAAGCCTCATCCTGTCCTTGGTCTTCCTCCCCTCAGAGACTGGCACTCTGTTCTGAGCTGTAGGTCAGTGGCTGAGGCCCAGCTATTTGTTGACAGTGTTTCCAGAGACTGAATGCTTACCTGTCTAGTCTCTAGCTTTCTGGAGTGCCAGATCTAGGGCCTCCCCACTGTCTGTGCTCATTTTAAGTAAATGGACACAGTCTTTATATGGAGAGTAAGGCTTGAAAGATATATGAATAAGTGGCTTTTCTAACTCTAAGTGTTATACAAGTGCTAGTTATCATCATAAAAAATAGGAGCCAGGTATAAATGCAGGATGTTATCAGCACAGAAGTACTGGAATACACCTATCTCTGGTCAGCCCTTGAAAACTGTGAAGTTAAGTAAAAACAAGGTCTCATAAATGCACCATATTCAGAAGCACATGAATTGCAACTGACAGGTTTACTTATACTTGAAGCTATATAAAATGTCCAAATATTTTTTAAAAAGTAAAGAAAAAGCAAGACTTTGGCCAGGACACTCAGGATAGTAGACCCTATCGGTTGTCCACTCAACAGCCTTTCCATCTTCTTGTATTTCTTTCTTGCTGGGAAAGCTGATTCTCATTTCAGAGGCTGAAATGTCCTAAAGGTACTTTCCAGGTTCCTTCCGGCTAGGGCATTGGCACGTGATCCAATAAGTCTTGGTCAAGGGACCCAAGCGGAAAGTCTGCTGGTGAAGTTCTGTGAAGTGTTTTTCCCTGATGAAAAGAACAACACTGCCCTTTCTGCTTTCAGACATAGTTGCCAACTTGATGTGTGGGGCGGCAGCAGCCACCTTGCTACAATGAGGGGATAAGCCTGAGGATGACAGCTAATACACTGAAGATCAATGAGCATTAAGACAGAAAGAGCCTGGGTCATTGATGGCACTGTTGAGGTATGGAATTAACCTTGCCTGCAGCCCCTCTAAAGTTACTACCTTAGTAAATGATCTTTGTTTGTGCCATTTTCAGTTAGGCTTTCTGTATGTGTAGCTAAAATAATCCTAAACTTAAATGCAATCTTTAAATTAACTATCTCATTTGTTAGTATCCTGGGTGTTTGTTAAGGACAGTTTTATTCGCCTTGCGTCTTTCTCTGATTGAGACTTTGGTTTGAGGAGTAGCTACAGTAAAAGTAAAAGTAGCTGAGGTTTGGTGGGGTATGAGGTTATATATGTTATATGATTTAATTTTTTTTTTAATTTTAGAGATAGAGAGAGGCAGAGGGAGAGAGAGATAGAGAGAATCCCAAGCAGGCTCCACGTTCAGCACAGAGCCTGACACAGGGTTTGATCCCACAACCTGGGGATCATGACCTGAGCTGAAATCAAGAGTCAGATGTTTAACCAACTGAGCCACCCAGGTGTCCCTAATTTAATTTTTATAGGCCAAGCTCAAATGGTTCTGCCACTGCACAAAGTAATATTGACTCTGAATTATAGATGTGGTAAGTAAGGTAGTGTGTGGTGTAGAGACCTATGCAGGAGGGGTGTTAAAGTTAATATTAGAATTCTGTGTCTCTGACTTGGGTTTGCCGTTAACATGTCTGGATTCATGATATAACATTCTGACTGGCATAGTTAAAAATACCTGCCAAACCACAAGAAACTCTTAAACACAGAGAACAAACTGAGGGTGGGTGGGAGGGAGTGAGGGAGAGGGGAAAGTGGGTGATGGGCACTGAGGAGGGGACTTGTTGGGATGAGCACTGGGTGTTGTTTGGAAGCCAACTTGACAATAAATTATGTTCGTAAAAAAAATCATCTTCACTCCCCCCCAAAAATAAAATAAAATAAAATAAATGAAAATACCTGCCAGGGGCGCCTGGGTGGCTCAGTAGGTTAAGCATCCGACTTCAGCTCAGGTCATGATCTTGCAGTTCGTGAGTTCAAGCCCTGCGTCAGGCTCTGTGCTGATGGCTCAGAGCCTGGAGCCTGTTTCAGATTCTGTGTCTCCCTCTCTCTCTGACCCTCCCCCGTTCATGCTCTGTCTCAAAAATAACATAAAACGTTAAAAAAAAAAAATTAAAAAAAAAAAAAAAAGAAAAAACCTGCCAAAACACTATGACATGATTAAAAATATCCTTTTTGCTGGAGACATCTGGGAATTCTTGTTTCAGTTAATTGGAGATGTATGTGTGCATCCAGGTGTGAACAGACCACAAAGGCCCACTATTCATTTTCTTTTCAGTTAAACTGACCCAGGGGATGTTTTTCAAAGTTTTCGTGCAAAAAAGTACACCCTGTACATTTTCAATGCTGTGTTCTATAAATTAAGTGAACAATGTCCATAAGTACAAATTTACCCACTGGAATCTAATAAAGAATCTAATTTTATGGACAGAATTTGAAATTCATTCTGAAGGTTCTTGTTCTGAGAGTCCAGGCCAATATATAAGTGTTTTGCCCTTGCAAGTGATAAGAATGCTGAATACATTTCTTTTCAATTAGTATAATTTAACAAGAATCACAAATTGTTTTAGTATGAGTTTGCTAAATAACAGATATTGTGTACTATGGCAACACTACTAATTATTCAGTCTAGTTAGTATTTCTAAATATTCTTTAAAATGAAGTTTATAATCATAACATGATCCCAAGTGAATTAAGAAAAGCAATAAAAAGATGCTGAAACTCACAACAGCTAAAGACAGTTACTTCAGTATTTTTTATATCCAGATAAGTAGTAATTAGCAGAGCTAATTGATTTTTAAATTTGTATTGTAATAATGAGAAAAGCAGTGATTCAATTACAGTAAGATTATTTTTCAGGACTATGATCAATGAGCAACAAGTAATAAAGAGAAAAGATAAATAACGTTTCCAAATTATGACTATTTTCCACATTTTAGAAATGGAAGGCAATCTTGCAATGACTTGCAAGTATATTATATATTGTAGAGGTTAATTGAATTATAGATGAAGCAATTATGCCTTGTAATGTAATCTTTCCTGTTTAAGGCTGGAAACTACCGAAGTGCATGAATACAAATTAAAAAAACAAAAATAAATTTTTGCATTGCAAAGAGAATACATATTAATTAACAATTAGAAAACATAGATGAACAAAAACATCAATAAAAAAATTTAAGCAAACAAGTCCCATTACTCAAGAGATAACCATATTTTTTTGTACATTTTGATGTATATTCTCTGACCTTTCTATGTATCATGTATATTATGATACACAGCTCCTACAAAATAGAATCATAGTTATTGTTTTATACCCACATTTTTTTATTTTGAAATGCTTTACAACATAGGGAAATTTTGGAAGCACAGAACAAAGAACTCCCTAAACCCATCAACCAAGGATCCCACTTAAGTACCAATAAATATTCTTTACACAAAAAGATCCCACCCAGAAACAGATGTTGCTCTTTTCATGTCTTTGTAGTCTCCATTCTGAGACAACTCCAGTCCTAACTTGACTTTGAGGATCTTGATGCGTTTGAAGATTACAGTTGTTAATCTTATATTTATTAAAAAATTTTTTTAAACATATTTATTTTTAAGAGAGACAGAGAACAAGTTGGGTAGGGGCAGAGAGAGAAGGAGACACAGAATCTGAAGCAGGCTCCTGGCTCTGAGCTGTCAGCACAGAGCCCGATGCAGGGATCAAACTCACAAACCATGAAACCATGACCTGAGCCGAAGTTGGACGCCTAACTGATTGAGGCATCCAGGTGCCCTGTTAACCTTATTATTAGTTATGATTATTAGCTGTTTGTCAACTGTCCCTTGATTTGGCTTCGTCTGATGTTTCCTCATGATTTAGATTCAGCTTATGAGTCTTTGGCAGGCATATCTCAAAGGGCTGTTGGGCTCTTTAGCATCTTATAAGACGGCACACGAGTTGTCAACTAGTGGTGGTGTTGACTTTTGTTACTTGAGTAAGATGGTATTTGCCAGGTTTTTCCACTAGGGAATTCTTATTTTTCCTTTGTAATTCATAAATATTTTAGGTGGAGATACTCTGAGAATGGGTGTATATATCCCATTCTTCAACCAATTCTCTTTTATTAGTTTCTTAATTAAATGTATTATTACTATGATAGTTACCAAATGGTGATTTTCTAAGTCTGTTATTTTTTTCTACATTTGTTAGTTAACATTCTACTGTAAGCAAGAGGCTTTTCTTCTTTTGTGTGTTCATTCATTTATTTATATCAGAGTGGATCCATGGATTTCTACTGTTTTATTTCTTTTAAAGTAAAGTTTATTTATTTATTTTGAGAGAGAGAGAGAGAGAGAGAGAGAGAGAGAACCAGTGGGGCAGGGGCAGAGAGAGAGGGGACAGAGGATCATAAGAGGGCTCTGTACTGACAGCCGAGATCCTGATGGGGGCTCAGACTCACAAACTGCGAGATAATGACCTGAGCCAAAGTCCAAAGCTTAACCGACTGAACTACTCAGGCACCCCAGGATTTCTACTGTTTTCAATGGGGGTATAATCTATTACTATTATTAATCATTCTGACAATTATATTATCCCAAATTTAGCCAGTGGGAGCTCCTACAAGCTAACTTACATGTCCTAACATGTTCCCATTGTTCTTTGAGCACTGTCTTCCTTTCTGGAACAAGATATTCCAGGCTTCTTGTGTATTTTCCTTCCTCCAGCCTTGGGATTAGCCATTTCTCCAAGGAGCCCTGGTTCTTTATAATGGAGAGTGGTATAGACACCAAGATCTCAGCAGTTGTGTGCTTACTGTAACCAGAATGTTGATACTCTTTTACTAGAATGTTGATGTGCCCAGGCACCCCCTTTTTTTTAAGAGTGGACAAAGTCAGTAAATATACACATATACATATATAATACATATATATTTGATTTTATATTTATGCATACAGAATACCATGTGTCTACATCAGAATCTCCAATTTCAGTATAACACTGCAGGGTTAATTCTAACCTTCTCTCTTTTTATATTTGTAACTCTCTTCTCTGACCCCAAGAAACGTGGTTCCTTTAATCCATTGCTTAAACTGCCTCTATGTAGCCAATCTCTCAAACCCTGCTGGGTCACCCTTGGGTTAAAAAAGAAAAGAAAACTAAATAATATATAATTATTATCTTTCCAAGACACAAATAGTTATCTATAACACTTTTTTTAAAAAAATGTTTATTTATTTGTTTTGAGAGGGAGAAAGCATAAGCAGGTCAGGGGCAGAGAGAGGGAGACAGAGAACCCCAAGCAGGCTCTGCACACTGTCAGCACAGAGCCCAATGTGGGGCTCAAACACACACCGTGAGACCATGACCTGAGCTAAGCTCAAGAGTGGGACACTTAACCAACTTAGCCACCCAGGCGGCCATATAAGACTATTTTTAAAAGCTAAATATTACTCCACCAAACGTTTATGTGGACATTTAGGTTGCTTCCAAGTTCTTTTATCAGAATTTTACACAATTCATTATTATTTACTATTCCTGGAAGGGCATACTGGGTGAAAGGCAAGAGTATTTTTAAGACTCTTAATTTTTAGTGCCACATTCTATCTTATTTTTTAAAATATTTATTTTTGGGGGACGGGAGAGACCGAGAGAGAGAAAGAGAACAAGCTGGGGAGGGCCAGAGAAAGAGGGAGAGAGAGAATCCCAAGCAGGCTCCACAATGAACGTGAGGCTCGATCCCATGAACTGTGAGCTCATGACCTGAACCGAAATCAAGAGCCACCCAGGTGCCCCTTTAGTGCCTCATTTTTTTTTTTTTTAATTTTTTTTTTCAACGTTTATTTATTTTTGGGACAGAGAGAGACAGAGCATGAACGGGGGAGGGGCAGAGAGAGAGGGAGACACAGAATCGGAAACAGGCTCCAGGCTCCGAGCCATCAGCCCAGAGCCGGACGCGGGGCTCGAACTCCCGGACCGCGAGATCGTGACCTGGCTGAAGTCGGACGCTTAACCGACTGCGCCACCCAGGTGCCCCTAGTGCCTCATTTTAAAGTCAAATAAAACTATATGAATTTGGATCCCACTTGTATGGGATTTATAATCACTCTTTCATGGATTGGACTAAAACTGAACTTTGCCCTGGCTAAAGTGGCAATTACCCTGTAAAATGAAAAAATACAGAAAGAGATATTTACTCAAGAGAGCAAATCATTTTCTAATCCCTTACATGCACATTCATCTACTCAGCAGCTAGTTCCTGACTGTCACCCTTGTTCAAGACAGCCTGCCGAGCACTGCAAGTGACATAAGGTTGCGTTAGATGCCAATTCCTTCCTCAAGGAAGCCATTAAATTAATGAATTAAAAATCCTTAATTTATTCATCAAAGGAAGGCCCTCTAGGACTTCTGTTTGGCAGGACTTCATTAAGGATTAATTTTCATTATTTAAAAAATATTTTTAAAGGGCATTTTAAAAAAAGTCCATAGTTGAGACTAATTCAGAATGGCCTTTCCTTTATATCCTATGGTACATTTTTACTGGAACACCATACAGCACATTTTTGTTATTCAAAAGAACCTGGGCTTGCAGAATACTTGTGAATCAAAATATTAAAAATTGATTTTTTTTTCAAATTCTGGAACAGTCTAGTCACTTTCTTTTCTTTTCTTTTCTTTTTTAGGGAACACAAACTTAGTATAAATACATACTTTGGCCTAGATGCAGAGACTGGCCTTTTTAAGGTAGACTATGCTTAGAAATCCAGATGGCAGCCTTATTTAGGGCTTTTCTTTGAAAGGCAGGTACTAAAGGATGAGTTCATGGGTTTTACTAAACTGGGCGTCTGTGTCTCCTGAGACCTTGAGCTACATGAGCAACACCCTACCCTCAAGAAAACAGAGAACACTGGGGCGCCTGGGTGGCTCAGTCAGTTAAGCATGTGACTTTGGCTCAGGTTATGATCTCACGGTTCATGAGTTCGAGCCCTGTGTCAGGCTCTGTGCTGACAACCTCCCCCACTCGTGCTCTATCTCTGTCTCCCAAAAATAAATAAATGTTAAAACAATAATAATAATAATAATAAAGAAAGTAGACAACAAGAAGGTTAACAAAGACCTACTCTCAGGAAATTAAGAAAATGAGAATTTCATTCATTTTTTTTCATTTCCAAGCAAGCTCTCAGTCATAACGTCTGAGGAAGGCAGTGTGATAAACAACGTGGTAGGCCGGGGAGCTGAGGCAAGTCCCTCGTCTGCAGCAGATCCTACAGGGCGGAAGTCACTGTGAGTGGGTTGTGTATCTGCCACAACACAAGCATGGAGTCCGTCCGAGGTTAACATCCTAATACTTCTTTCCCTTCTCTGCCTTCAAACTTTCTAAGAGTTTCTAAAGAAGATGGGCTCTGACGGGCTCTCGTAGGCACACTGACTCGGATCTAGGAGTCTCACTGACTCTTGGCCCTGGGGTAAGACGATCCAATCCTTTGAAAAAGTTTTCTCATTTCTCCAGCAAATAGCACAGTGTCCCGTTTCTGCTGGGCCTCATTTATCATTCCCAAGAAAATCTTTTGCAGACAAACAGACTGTCTCTGAAGGACCCCATCATATTCTGTTTAGCACAGGCTCTCGTACGGGAGCTGCCCTCTGATTGCCCTTCAGGAGACTCTTAGAAGACTCACTATATTTCTTTCAATGTTTGGAGGCAGACTGCCAGATTTTAAAGAGTTAGTGAGAGGGTGGCAAACTCGTGTTAACCTGAGTGTCTGAAACACTGGGTTAAGATTCTGAGATTCATCTGGGCTCAGTGGTAAAACAGTACTCTGACTGACTGCTAATGTTTGATAGGTTTGGAAGGGGGTGGCTACCCTTGTGCCACATGATGCTGCCTCCGACCCTTTTTTGGACTAAAGATAGGACATAAAGAACTCACTATAACAGCCAGTGTTTCTTTAAATCTGTATCTTATTCCTCTGTCACTCTGACTACAGTAGGGTAGTGCTATGGTACGTACATTCAGTTCCCCAGAGAGCTCCTTCAAATAAACTCGGTCTTTAAAGTTCAACCTTAGTAAATCTCCCAGATTGTACCTGAGGTCCCTTTTCTGCACGTGGACTTCACACAGTGGGGGCTGAGGAGCAGGGAGCAGAGGATATCTACTTTCATATGATCTGTGCCATGCATTAACAGAGGAAAAATGTCCCATCACTGTCAATGGAATGAATATTCTATCAAAATGGCCCTCTCATTCTCCAGTATTGAGATTAACTTTACCTGCTAAACATGGTAAAATTTATTTCGGTGGCCTATGACCACCATCTATCAGCATCCGACCCCTATCTATATAAAACAATAAGCATGATCTTAAGGCACTCTTAGGGGCTGTCTAAGAGATGTATATTTGCTGACATACAACCTGACTGAAGCCAAACACCATTACCCCTGTGACTGATTGGAGGGCGGCCGTAACTGAACAGTTTTATTTCCCTCCAGCAGCTGAGCTCCCTGACCATGCGAGCTGAGCTGACACGGCATTTCAAGTCCTGTTACCAGCTCAATGGTTCTCTTGTAAAAAAAAAAAAAAAAAAAAAAAGCAAAAAAAAAAAAAAAAAGGCAAAAAAAAAAAAGCACCTCTTCATTTAGCCTCTCCATCTTGATCATTGCTGATGGGCTATCAATAATTTCAAGTTGGTTGAGCAGTTGGCTGAAGGTTAAATAAATTCTGCTGGCTGTTTGCATGATTGTACCAGAGCGGAAGGATTCCAATTTAAAGCAGTTTTCTCACAAGTGCTCCTTGGAAATGTTTCTACAGTAAAAAAGTTATGAAATTCAGTTTTGAAGGCCCAGGTGCACTTGAAATGGTACCATCGTCAGGTGCCACAAGAACCCTGACATTAACAAAAATGGGATTTTTCTCTAACTTCAGATTTTCCCCAGAGTAATTTAGAACCCAAACAACACACGGAATTAATTATTAGCAGGGGAAATTCTCAATATGCTATGGCCCTATTTTGGATATTGGTATTTGTTTTCTAAAAATGATCCAAATTATATTTCAGAAATTCATCCATTAGCAATAAGAGCAGGAATGTGTGTCACAAGCTGTAGTTATACAGGTTTCCCTTGCTATATGAAAGTAGAACAGTCCTATGAAACCTTTTGTAAGCCAAAATGGCATAAAGAGGCAATTAGCATTAACTTATATGGAAAAACTTTTAAGCATTGTCAGATCCCCCAAATGACCTCTTCTAGGTTTTTCTGATATGTGAGGACACCTCTTGCTAACAGATGCACAAAATAAATCGAGATAAAGCACATGGTTTTGACACGGGTGAAAATCATGGCGGCCTAATGCAGAGACGCTGAGTGTAGTTCCCAAGAAAGGCGCTGGGTGGCACCACTCTTGCTGCTTCGAGTACACCTGTAAAGGCTGGGGGCAAAAGAAACACAGAACGCTATTTTCGCTTTCCTCCTTGTTTCCTAAAAGTGAAATCCTGCCTGGATTCCTTTTCATTAGTGAACGCAGGTCCTAATGTAGGTCCTGCAAAAACGTGAAGTGGTGTGGTGTGGATTTTTGAAAAGCAGGGGATACCTGGATCGTATGAAGTTTTCAATTGCTAAATAGCCAAATTTTACCGTACTTTATCCACATTCAGGAGGTGGTTTTCTTTTTTAAAGTAAATTTTGTTTTTTCCCCCATTGTACGAAAATGATATGCACTGGTTATAGAATATGAACAAAGAATATAGAATATGAACTGGTTATAGAATATGAACAAAGTACCGGTAAGCAAAAAAAAAAAAAGAAAAATCACCCATCAGTTAACTATTTTCACCATTTTGTCATACATCTTCCTAGTTTTTTCCACGTACATCTATTTATAATATTTTCTTTGGCTAAGATGTGAGTTTTACTGAATGTGAAATATTGCATCTGTAAAAACTAAGCACACAGATGCTCTTCCAGATATTTTTTGAGCTTCCTGAAATCATTTAAGCTGTATTCGGTGTGAGTTGATGTTGTCACATCCTTAGGATGGGTTTCCCACGAAGCGCTCAGATTCTCAAGTCTTTTTCGTGATACTGTGTTTTTTGAACTGTAATTTTCGAATCTCTGATTCTGACAATAAAAGTGTATCTGGTTTGCCTGGGTCGTAGCTAATTGATTTGGTATACGCTTATGCAGATTTTCAAAGATTTTTTAAAGTTTACAATGTTTTTGGCATTGTTTTGCAAACAACAAAACCCTTAGCTTCCTTTTGAGTAGGTAGAGAGGCCGATTACAGATGTCTCATGAGGCTTTCGCCTGTGTGGCCTGCTTCACCCTTCAGCCGACGCTGTACTGCCCCTTCTGCTTTTCACACAGGAGGAAGCTCTATACACATGTGAGCTTCACCATTTGCAATTCACTGGTACTTCTGGCATGGTAGAGCTCACTACCTGGGAGAAAACTTGGTCTTTACGCACTTACCCCAGTTCTTTTTAGTACTCATCCTTCCCTTACTTTTGCACTCATTGCTCCCATGAAAGATAGTTAAGTGGTCTAGAGAAAGTGAAGACTACAGTAAGATACTATCTTGGTTCCTATGGCTCTTCTCTGACTTATAATTAAATTACCATGTTTTCCTGAGTAACAAGGGAAGATAATAAAGCAGCAGTGGAAATGGCTTTCGGTGATTTTGAGCATTGTTACTCCAAGTGTGCTTTGCAAGGCAACAGCATCAGTATCATCTGGGAGCTTGCAAAAAAATGCGAAAATCTCAGAAACTACTCAGATGGGGCACTGGGTGGCTCAGTCGGTTAAGCGTCTGAATCTTGATTTCAGCTCAGGTCATGATCTCAGGGTTCGTGAGTTCGAGTCCTGCATCAGGCCCTTGCTGGCACGTGAAGCCTGCTTGGGATTCTCTATCTCTCTCTCTCTCTCTGTCCCTCGCTCTCCCTCTCTCTCTCTCAAAATAAATAAGTAAAACTAAAAAAAGAAAAAAAAAAAAGAAATTGCTCAGATCTACTAAACTAGAATTTGCATTTGGACAAGAGTTCTGGTTCTTTGCATGTACATTAAAGTTTAAGAAGCACCTGTCCAGAGGAATACATTTTGTTAAAATGTTGAAGTTCAGTCATTTATAATCATGCATTTAAATAGTGTAATCTGACACAAGACCTTGATGTTATTTTGATTCGTTTGAAAACAATCCCCTCACCGTGTGATATTAATCTTTAAACCGCAAAGAGTAGCTGTGATCTATTCCCTTACCATGGTCACTGATGTCAGATCTCTCATGAGTCGGTTTAGGCTGCACCCTGAATAGACTTAGAAAGGTGCATCAGACCACTTATCAAAGGCTCTTTATGCTTAATCATACTAATAGAAAAGCAATAATAACAACAACAACAACAAAAAACCCTTCTAGATGACTTAGTCTTTGCCAGGCATTGTTCTAAGTGTTTTAAGATAACTCAATGTGCAAAATGACCCGTTAGGATAGACACTAGTACTGTCCCCATTTTACAGTGAGAAAGCTGGGACTTGGGAGGACTGAGTAACCTGCCCAAGGTATGCAGAGAGTAAGCAGCAGCGCTGGAATGCAATCCTGACTAATTAGCTCCAAAGTGCATTCTCTTAATCACTCTGCATAGGACGATACAAAAACACAACATGACCATTTTATGTGAATTTGCAATATGCTAGTTTGAAATCACATAACATAGAAATATAAGTTGCCTCTCTCCTTATGCAGTTTTGAATCATGCAATATTCCTAAATTTAAAAAGTGTCAAATACCTCGTAATTTTGAAGCCTCCTGGTTGACTGACGGGTAAAAGTGTTCATGCTATTACCACGTGGTGGCGCCACTCTGACTAGGAAACAAATAATCCAGCTATCCTTTGTCAGCTCTGGAGAAAACCAGCCTGGAACTAAGCTAGGTCTTTGGGAATAACCCTCAAATACAATGTAATCCCTATGAATTTGACTTATGTAGTAGGCCTGGATCACAGTGTCTGCGTTAATTTCAAGTGGAAAACTTTCAGCTAGTCTATATAGTATGCCCATTAGGATTTGAGTTGTCACATTCGTTTCAAAGATTATCTTTCAAAAAAGGCAGTGTGCTGGGGAAGAACCCATTGTAATTCTGCAGCAACTCAGTACTCTTTGCTTCTACTACCACATATCAAACAGACTTTGCGAAATACACAAATATAAAACCAGGCGTATCTGGTGCCCCCTTTTGTGGGCACAAAACAAATTGTTTCAAATTACACAGACAACCAGCTCCTTGCTGTTGTTCTTGTTGTGAGATTCACATTATTTACTTTAATAACTCTCTGACTCTAAAATGTTCTTCATGTATTTTAGCACAAATTAAAGAAAATTCAAAATAATTTTGCACATGTATGTATACATACTAGCAGACCCCCAGGGAATGCTTTTCTGCTTGAAAAGTTTACGACTATGAAGCTAGCAGTTCTATGTGCTAGAGCATGAGATCAACCAGAGACTCATCCAAGGTAGAATTTCATCAAGAAATGAAATCCAGGCAGTCTTTCTACTGCTAAGGTGATCATAACCACACTAAAGTCATAATTTACTGAACTAATAATCATTTTACTGTAAGTTCAAGGCAAAAGTGAATTCTCCATAAGAAAACAAGTTATCCCATATCATTTTAAAACTGTCAGTTTATTCACGGGTCAGTCATTAATATATGTGCCAATATACTAGAAATATAGATCTAATAAAACAGGAGGTTATAGTAAGTCATTAATTAAGACCGGCAGCTTTGGCAAACTGTCTGAATCAATTTTACAGACTCGTGTCAAAAGTGTTCATAGTAGTTGAAAGGGTTTTCAAAGGGTAGCTCGCAAAATTAAAAAAATATATCCATGACTAAAACCCAGAGATAAATACAAAAACGTGTATATATAAATTTCTTCACTAAGCCCCTGGATCTGCCTCGTTGAGACCATTTCACACAGCGTAAATGGGAGGTGAATACCCACGAAAGAGAAAAAATGCAAAGTGGGGGTCCTTATTCCCCTCCATGACCTCTGGCAGGTGCTCCAAGGTGGATAGATGATGGAACGATACTAAAAAGGCAGCCCATTAATAAGAGATGCGAGAGCAGTGGGAGGTTAGGTCAGTGGCGACATCCACGGAAGACTTACCACGAGCTGCCTACAGAGCCCAGCGCACAAGACAGGTAACTTGGCTGAATGGAGCACAAACACTGGAGCCAGCCTTCCTCTTGGGGTTTTTCTAAGTGCCTCTGACACTTATTGCTGTGTGACCTCAGGTGGGTTACTTAACCTCTCTGTGCCTCAGTTCCCTCATCTGTAAAATAAGGAGAATATTCGTACCTACTTCACAGGGTTGTTACGAGCATTAAATGAGTTGATGTGTACAAACACACTTAGAACCGTATTTGGTACAATTTATTTATTAAAAAAACATAAATACAGATTTACTATAGTCTTCTCCAATTCCCTCAAAGTTTGCATACAATGAAGACCACCTCCTGACCCAACCTGTGTGAAGTTATCTTTTAAAGCTACAAGTGAGCTTGGGTCAACCTCACTGCCTACTGGACTGCATTCAAACTCCTTGGCCAAGTACAGAGACCTCTTACAATGCCTTCTTTCTACTCCTTCAGTTCCTCAGTCTTATCTCCAGTCAGCCTGTGCATTCCAGATACACGAAATTATTTGCTCTTCCCCAAATCCGGCAAGTTCCATGTCTCCAAACTTTGCTCATGCTGGTCCTTCTACATGAAATGCTCATTTCTCTTTGTCTAGTTGGTGAACTCTGCTAAGTCCAGCTCAAACAATTCCTCCTTTAAATAGTTCTTTTTAAATATTTGTTTATTTTTTTTGGCGGGGGGGCAGGGGCAGAGAGAGAGGGAGAGAGAGAATCCCAAGCAGACTCCATGCTGTCAGCACAGAGCCCAACACAGGGCTTGATCCCACGAACCGTGAGATCATGACCTGAGCAGAAGTCAAGAGTTGGCCGCTTAACTGACTGAGCCACCCAGGCGCCCCCATTTCCTCCTTTAAAAAGGCTTCCTTGACCATTTCTCTTTGCCTGTCTGTCCCTCCTCTCCTAGCATCACCACCCCCTGCCCAATGAGTTATTTTCTATCACCTCCATCCTCTCATTGAAACTATGTGTCATCCATCATATTAGCTGTTGCTCTAGAGTATAAATTTCTAGAGGTCATCTGGTTCCCCAAACATCTGGTAAATATTTATAGTATGGTGGGTTACTATACAATATTGCCTTTCAATGCAATGCTTTCATCTTCTACTATTCCCATTCTGGGTTTTGATTTCCGGAGAAACCCAGGTTTTCTAGTGAAGTCTCTATCTGGGATCATGTGAACCTGACAAGCTCCCACAGCCGCAGCCAGCTCTCACAGCTCGTTCTTGGTAATTAGGAGCTGGTGCTGGATTCCAGCCTTCCCCCCACCACTCCGCCCCCCAGCCAGGAACTTGTGCAGCGTTCAGGCCACTGTACTTTGGCTCCTGAAAGCAGCCTATTATAGACTTCATTTCTCTGCAAACGAAAAGGAATAAGCACAGATGACTGTATTTTGGATTGGAATATTCGGTTGAAGCAAGGTATCTAAATACAGAGCATGAGAACTGTCCCTGACACCTATATTAATCACCACCTCCCTCTGATTCCTTCCCTTTGTCTTAGGGAAAGGGAACACTCTGAGGCAAGTGCTGTGAAAGCTCCTCCTTTACCACAGCTCTGTGTGAGGTGAGTGATAAAACAAGCATCACTGTGATGCTGGTGTTCTCTTGTGTAATTACTACGCACCAGAGTCACAACGCGCTTCTCTCTCAGACCGCTAACAGCCACCATTGTGTTACGCTGTATGGAATATGTGTTTTGGTATCAACATCACATTTTTGTTTCATGTTTTAAAGGTCTTGCTAGGAGGAAACGGCTAATCACGACCCCCTTGTTGGGACTAAAATCCAGTTCTGAAGGGAGATTTCTTTTCAGTCCCATAGTTTTACTTCTCTGGCTTTCATGAAACACAATTTTGGCCCAGTGGGGTCACGAGGATGTAAAGTACCACTAAGACTTCTCTTTTCTTTTTCTTTTGAGTCTCCGAAACATTTTAAATCTAATCAACCGTCTTCAATCAGCAGAGACCCTGAGTAGAAAAACAAAACAAAACAAAACTACCAGAAGCCATGTTTCTTAGACACAGAGACAGAAACTGATGGAAGTACTCTGGGTGGTCAAAAAGTTTTGAAAACTCACAAGTAAGAACTATTTCTTTGGAAGGTAAATAAATGAGGCGTTGATATGTTCTGATCATACCTCCCGCTTTCCATTACTAGGAATGAGGTGCAGGACAATAGGCATCGTTACGAACATCAAGGAGAGAAAAGAAGACTCAACGACTCAAAGACTCAAAGAAGATTCAATGACTGTTAGCATGAATACATGATGATGCCCTTATGTGTTTTTCATAGAGGAGGTGTGTGGGTCAACCTGTGTGAACATATGGGAGCCAGCGTTCAATGCCTCTGATTCTGCACGACTCTTCCCCAACATGAACCTTACGAGATATATTGTGTTTATTTTAAGTTACATGTGGGGTGTGTGCTCCAAGCATTCTGTAGTCATTGCCAGTGAAGTGGAAAGTAAAGGTCTCCAAACAGGTCACTTTGCCACTCTTTACCCTATTTCACAGCTTGCCCTACGAATTTTGCTTTTAGCTGTAAAAAAGCTCTGTTGTGGGTAAATGCTGGTGTTAGGATTAGTTTATGAGGGGTGCCTGTTAAGCATCTGACTCCTGATTTCAGCTCACGTCATGATCTCATGGTTTCGTGAGTTCGAGCCCTGTGTCAGGCTTCGTGCTGACGGGGCTGAGCCTGCTTAGGATTCTCTCTCTCTCTCTCTCTCTCTCTCTCTCTCTCTCTTCCTCTCCCTCTCCCCTTTGCCACCCGCCCCCCCCACCCCGGCTCATGCTGTCTCTATCTCTCTCAAAATAAATAAACCTTAAAAATTTTTAAAAAAGAATTAGTTTACTAAAAAAAATCTCACTTTATTTAATGTGCTTAATTTTTTCCCCCAGTTGTGCTATAAAAAGAAGGCAGGCAGGAAACAACCACTTAACTATGTGTACTGTTGGGTGAGATTTCTTACACAAATCTTCAAGGGAGGTATTATTATTTCCTTTTTACGTACAAGGAAAGCAAGTCTTATAGGGTTACACAGCTCGAGGCAAGGGAGTGAGGGCTTAAACCTTCATCTATCTGCTTCACTAATGCTTCTACTACACTGGGGGTTGTAGACTCACAGCCTGCCTCCTGTTTCTGTAAAGTTTTACTGTGACCGTGTCAAGTGTACTCATTTACCTACTATCTATGGATGCTTTTGTACTAGCATGACAAAGTCAAATGATTATAAAATCTACGCATGGCCCATGAGCTTAAAGTATTTATTATCTGGCTCTTTATAGAGAAAGTCTGCTGATTCTCAATCATCCACCATTTCTTTCTTTCTTTTTTTTAATAAAGAGGAGAAAGAGAGAGGGGATGAGAGAGAGAAAGAGAGAGAGAGAGAGAGAGAGAGAGAGAGAGAGAGAGAGAATCCTAAACAGGCTCCACGCTGTCAGCACAGAGCCTGATGTGGAGCTCTATCCCATGAACCATGAGATCATGAGCTGAGCACAAATCAAGAATTGGATGCTTAACCGAATGAGCCACCCAGGCACCCTGATCACCCACTACTTCTTAAGAGCTGTCATTTGTACATTTTTCTGAATAACATATGGGATAAGAAATTAGTGAGGTTTTCTTTTTTCCAAACTTACCACCCCCCCCATTTCAATGTTAAAAAATACTTCAGAACACAGGAGGGTAACAAAGAAGAAGGTAATGATGGCTTATAATCCTGTCATCCAGGGATAACTAAGGCCATCCTTCAAAACTTTTTCCTGTGTGTATATGAATACATGCGATTTTTCCCCCCAAAATGAAATAATATTATATATGTTTATTTGTATTTTGCCTTTTCACTTACTATATTTTGGACATTTTTTCATGCCAACAAATACACATTCATGTCATTTTAATGGCTGTATAGTATTTGATTTTATATTTTGCCATATTCATTTATTATTATTTTTCTTTTGGCAGCAAGGAGGAGAAACTCAACAAATTGCTCAGTGCTAGAATAAGTTGTAACTAAAAACACACTATCCAGGGGCGCCTGGGTGGCTCAGTCGGTTGAGTGCCTAACTCTACTCAGGTTGTGATCTCACGGTTCTGGGTTCGAGCCCCGCGTCGGGCTCTGTGCTAACAGCTCAGACCCTGGAGCCTGCTTCAGATTCTGTGTCTCCCTCTCTCTCTGTCTCTCCCCCGTTAGTGCTCTCTCTCTCTCAAAAATAAAAACATTAAAAAAATTAAAAAAAACACTAAAATCATAAAGATTTTTTTAAATTACAGTAAAATTATAGGTTTATTTGCAACTCAAGCTAGTGTTGGGCTCATCTGAACGCAGACAAGTCTCGAGGAATGTGCAGCATTTTACCTTGTAGTCTAGAATCTGTGAGGGCTATTTGACTACTTTCCAGTGACCCATGTTAAAGTGAGCATTTTATATCTGAGACCAGCTCTCAGTTGATATACTGCTGGTTCCACGCCTGAATGTTTTACTTCCTTGTTATGTTAAAAGGGAGGTAAGCATGCTGTTTGATAACATGGCATAATTAGATTGTTATACCAAATAATAGCCACATCTACACTAGCGTTTTGGCCTGGAATATAAAACAGCACATACCATGGAATAGGGGAATGCTAGAAACCATTACATACAAACTCTTCATTTTGTAAACGAGGAAATGGGGCTGAGAGAGCTGGCTTCTAGAACAGTGTTCTTTTAACTATTAAGTGTCTTTGTTCTTTTCATTTTTAAGTTTTAAAAACAGCCAGTTCTCCTTTCTGCATGAACTCTTACTGGGAGCACCAATACATAACATGGGCAAAAGGAGAGCTGCTCTCGCTGAAGCAGGGGGAGGGGTGCAGGGTACCTGCTTGGCCTTCTCTTTGTCCCCACATGTGGCCCTGTGGGTTCAAGACGATATATCCAGGGGCGCCTGGGTGGCACAGTCAGGTAAGCATCTGACTTTGATTTAAGTCATGATCTTGCAGTTCATGGGTTTGAGCCCTGTGTTGGGTTCTGTGCTGATGGCTTGGAGCCTGGAGCCTGCTTCCCTCTCTCTCTGCCCCTCCCTGCTCACACTCTGTCTCTCTCTCTTTCAAAAATAAATAAATATTAATAAAAAAATAAAGACTATATATCCCGATACTTGCTTGGATCTTGAACCCTACATTAGGCTCATTTCAGGTGTCTCCTTTGTCCTGTCCTTCTCTATTTTATGAAGAGTTTTTATGAAAAGGCATTTGATTGGGAGTTATTTTCTCCCTTGTCTGTCAACCATGTCTAACTAGGAGGGGAAGAATAATATTGGGGTTAAATGCATAGAAACATTTGTTTCTTGCAGACTTAGAGGCCAGAACAAAAGATATTTTCCCTTGATATTGCTTCAACATTGGAAAATGTTCTGGCGATGAATGTTAGGTTATTGATGGTCAAATATACTCGACGAAACATTCATTTTTGCTATTCAGTGGCACTTGGCCACAGAACAGATCACAGTAAGCAGATCACTAAAAATTTACTGTAATTTTAGGGACATTTTTATTCCAACCTTTTATGAAAGGTGAACCATTCTATTACCTAATCCAGTGGCATAAATAAGAATTATTAAAACCCATCTAGATTATTACTTTATTGATGTTTCTCACCTGCACATCCTATTATATACAATGTTTATCTTGGATGACAATACCTTGCAGCACAAAAAGAAAATTGAAAGCCAGATCTTCTCTAAGAGAAAATCAAGATCATTATGTAAACAGCAGGCGGGTCTCATCCAGAATATGTCACATAAATATCACACCATGAAACAAGAAATGTAAATTATTGTACATACGCTGTAATGGAAAATTGTATTATACATTAGTGGAGTCACCCATTTATCTAATCACAATCAGTTCCCATAAAATCTCATTTAGGAAAGTTGAATGCAATTCAGGGGAGATGACCATGGGAATTTCAATCAGGGGAACCTGAGTTTGGATCGAGATCTCACCCAGGCCTGTGAGCCAGCTTTTATTGCTTTCAAATACCTTCCAAATCTATGGAATTATCTGTATCTGAATGGACCAGCCCCGCCTCGCACCTGGGGGAAGACAGGAGACCAGCCAGCATCCATGGCCTTATTTCTAAATCCTGGTTCAAAGACAATGTTCAACCCACAGTGCCATCTAAATGTTTTCTGGGCTTTCTCACTCCTCTCTGACCAGAATGTGGTCACTCACACTCATTCATTTGTTCATAGAGTCTCTTACTCAAGAAATACGTACTCAGCGCCTTAAATGCTTAGGCTTTGTGCCGTGAGGTGTGGGTCTAAAGAGACGGAAGCATTGTCCCAGACTTCAAGGTGCCGCCAGTGTAGCGGGGACAATAAGTCATCGAACAATCACGTATGTGTCATTTCAATGGTGGATGCAAAAGAGGGAGGACAGCGGGTGCTATGGGAATGCAAAAAAGATCTGGTCTGTGGACAGCATGATCCAGGAGTGGCTTCGGGTACGGAAGGGACAAATATCAAGAAGAGGGAACACCACATGTGTAGGTCTGGAGGGGAGAAGGAGCTTGCAGCATAAGAAATACAGGGATGAGGCTGGTGTAGCTGGAGCCCAGGGCACAAGGAAGAGAGGTGTGCCAGATGATGGTGGGATGCCGAGGAGGTAGGGAGGGGCTACAGCTGGCAAAGCACTCAAGATTTTGGTTTCTATTGTACAGGCAATTGGAGACCACCGAAACAATTCTTAGGTTTTAGGGGGTGGGGAGATGAGAGCAGAGAAATACACACCCTGATTTGTATTTTAAAAGGTCCCTCAGAGCACAGATGAAGAGCAGAGGAGGGAGGCCAGTTTGAAGGCTGTTGTTGCACTGCAGGGGGAATAATGGTAGCTCAGGAAGGATTGATATGGAAGGGACTGGAGACTAGTGAGTGGATTTGAGAGATACTTAAATGGTTTTTTTAAATGTTTATTTATTTTTGAGAGAGACAGAGAGACAGAGCATGAACGAGGGAGGGGCAGAGAGAGAGGGAGACACAGAATCTGAAGCAGGCCCCAGGCTCTGAGCTGTCAGCACACAGCCCGACACCAGGCTTGAACTCATGAACCATGAGATCATGACCTGAGCCGAAGGGATGCTTAACCGACTGAGCAACCCAGGCTCCCCAAGAGATATTTAAAAGTTAAAATTAACAGGGCTGGGGATGGATTGGGTGTTGGGGTGTGGAAAGGCAGGAAGGTATCAGGGATACCTTCTAGGTTTGTGGCTTGAGGATTTGGATGTATGACATTGCCAACCCCTGAGACAGGGAGTGGGGGAGAGCACCGGCAGCCTTAATGTGCCACCCGGTATGCCTTCTTTGCTGTCCTTACTACCATAAACAAATGATAAGCTGTGGACCAGAGCTATTCCCTATAATGATGACAAATGAAGGGGTTGAAGCTACTTCCCAGCAGTCTCTGAGAGAGCACCGTGAATCCCCTTTCTGAATTTATCAACATAAAATGCGTTAATGGATATTAATATTAGGTCATGGTAAATATGAATTCAGTTGTATTTGAATCTATCACCAACTGCCAGAGTAGCCTCACTGTCATTTCCTTAGATCTTCAATGGATGAAACACAAAGGCTTTTAAAAATTTCCTGTATGCAGTGTCTTGATTATGCATTCTGGTGAGAGAGTATATTTTTGATCCATTGTGAACAATAATCATCATAATACATTATAATTAATGGACAATCCATGGCTGAAGGCCTCTCGGCATTTTAACAGAAAACAACCAACAGAGTAACTTATGATCAAACAAGGCAATGTGCCCAAATAAATAAACCCCAGATTTGGTCCATAAATAAACTCCTATACCCAGGACTCAATGTTAAAGAAATGCTATATGTGAAACTGGCAAAGATTAAAAAGGTAAGTCAAAATTATTCTTTTACCTGGAAGTATGCTGCAGCCATGCAAGCTAAGTACTAGGATACAGCCTGGACCTTCAGCTATTTTATGTGCATTATCCCTCTGTGCAGACAACACCTATCAGATGGAAGGCTGCCCATCATCTTTGGTTAGCCTCACCAAGAGAAGCATCAATCTGGCCGTTCCCAGCTTACCTTGCAACAAGGATGCAGGCCTGAGAACGAGGCTCCAGCAATCAGATGCACCTGTAGGACGGACTCATCTGAGCCACCTGAGAAAACTCCTGTGGGTAGAATTTCCATAGCTGCTGGTGTGGTGGGTGGCACAGGTGATCGGCTTTTGGCTTGGCAGAGGCAACAGGGGATTTACCCAAGGGGCTTTTCAGGGTAAATTCCTGGCACAGAGGGAGCACTGGGGGCAGATACAAACGGGGCCCTCTGGTGGTGAGGGAGGCGCCATCAGCAATGGTGAGCCCTCACCTGGCCAGCTGTGGTAGGTGATTTGGGACTTTGGGAAGCTTAGCCTTACACTGCCGCCCCCCACCCCCCACCACTGGTATCCTTCCCCAGCCCTCTCTGGAGAACTGAATTACTTCCACCTAGCTTCAACAACCAGTCACCTTTAACTATATTTGCTTTATCCCTTTCTCCGTGTATGTATATATCTTTTGCTCTCGCTTTTGCTGGACACTTGAAAGTTGTCCACTTCAAAGTTGCTGACCTTCTGACGCTTTGCTCCTAAACACTTGCAGAGCACATCTCCAAAGCATAAGTTCCCACAATACTGTTATCAAACCTAAGAAAATTCATACTAATTTCATAATGCCATCTGGAATACAATCTATATTCAAATTCCTCCAGCCTAAGAATATCTTTTATAATGATTGTTTTTCCAAAACAGGATCCAATCTAGGTTCAGTATTGTAACTGGTGATTATATGTCTTTAGTTTCTTTTGGTCTAAAGTACTTCTAACTTTTAAAAATATATCCACGATGTTGACTTTTTTGAAGGGTGACATCAGTTGTGTCATGGACCTTCCTACGGTCCTGATTCGTCAGTTTCCTCTTTGTGGTGTTTATTTTATTCCTCTCTCTTCTTTATTTATTTATTTATTTTTTATTTTTTTTTTTAATTTTTTTTTCAACGTTTATTTATTTTTTGGGACAGAGAGAGACAGAGCATGAACGGGAGAGGGGCAGAGAGAGAGGGAGACACAGAATCGGAAACAGGCTCCAGGCTCTGAGCCATCAGCCCAGAGCCTGACGCGGGGCTCGAACTCACGGACCGCGAGATCGTGACCTGGCTGAAGTCGGACGTTTAACCGACTGTGCCACCCAGGCGCCCCATATTCCTCTCTCTTCTTGTATTGCCTATAAATCCAGAGTTAGAGTTAGAGTCCTGATTGAATTCAAGTTGACATTTTTTGGCAAGTGTGTTTCACCGGCAGGGCTGTGTGTATCACTGATAGAGTGTTCCACTATCTGCGATACTAAATTTGATCACGTGGTTAGGGTGATCACTGCCAGATCTCCCCATCGTAAATGTATGTCTTTTCCTTTTGCAAGTAATCTGGTAATAAGAAATCTACTTTATCTCCTGTGAATATCTTCTTCTTGAAAAACTTTTCACCTTATGATTTTAGTTATCTATTTGATAATGCTTGCCTGACAAGATGTTTTTTCTTCAAGATTTTATTTTTAAGTAATCTCTACTCTCAACATGGGGCACAAACTTACAACCCCGAGATCAAGAGTTGTGTGCTCTGCTGACTGAGCCAGCCAGGAACCCCTGGCAATACCTTTTCTAAAAACTCTTTTTCTCCTTTACCAGACGAAATTAGTCTCTGTTGCTTATAACTGAGAATTCTGACTTAGTAAGCCACCTCCTATTAGTAAGCAATAGCTTGGAACTGGAAGACCAGAAAGCTAGTATTGGCTCATTAATGGGATGTGTCACTTTGAGCAAGTGCTTAGTCTTGTGTGTGGCTCTGACAAAACCAGTCCCACTGGTTCTGAATTCAGCCAATTTTTAACTTTCCCCCGCCATTTCCACGACTCTTCCCATTTACGTCCTTTTCCTCTGGGCCATTTTCACATTCAGGGAGCAGTGGGCAATGGGAAAGGGGAAGGCGAATAGGAGGGGAGAAGGACTGAGGCACTTCACTCCACCCCACACAAGGCTGGCCCAGACAAGCCTAAGAAATCTGACTGCCCCACTTCTCAGTTGCCAGCTGCCTCACAGGATTCGAAGAATGATGCAAGGCCAGCCTTCTCTTTGGAGCACTCACAGATTGGTGGACTACAATGTAGGTAGCTTTTGTTGGATGCTTCCATGTGGGTTTCACACTTCCAACTGAACCTGTCTTTTCTTCACTGTTAATCTCCTTGAGAGAAATGAAGCCCTGATGCATAGTGGGCACATTTAATGTTATGGAGTGAAGGTTGAATCAATACCAACGTATACACATATAATCACCCATAAATATACACCTTTCCTGGCTATTCACACACACACACACACACACACACACACACACACACACACACCACTCTCAAAAGACAATGTTTTCACGAGGCGGTATAATCTAGACAGCAGAAGAAACGGAGACACCTAGTGGTCAACTCCGTTGCCTAAATTTCTAGTTAGCCAATCATTTCTCTTCATGATAACGAAGTTCTGTGAAAAAACCTTCATCCAGACCTGGCTTGGAGAAGCATATAGCAGGCACAGCCCATTTAGACCTTAGAATCTCCACTCAGACCACCGCCCACGGGAAGCATTTCTTACACTGTGGCCACTTGGCTGCCTCCAAGCCATGGCACCCCATAGCTGGATCAGTAAATATCAGAGCATCCAAGTCTCCCCGGGCTGGATGGAGGTGACCCCGAAAGTCCTGCGCCTGATTACCAATTCCCGTAGATGCCCTCAGATTTTAGTGTAATTGACGTGTCATGGACTTCATCCTGTGATTTGTTATGGCCTCATTGATTAACGGGGGGCTGACAGAGCCCAGTGTTTCCCTGCTGTTCTCTCTGGCAGGAATGTTTGCTCAGCAAACAACAAGGATGGGGTAGGGATGCAAGCTCAGAGACTCTGCTTCCCCTCATGTCTCTCTTCCCTTCTGGGTATCACAGAATCCGCCAGGGCTGGATTAATATGACAGGGGCTTGAGGATGTGGGTCCCATTACCACTGGTCCCTATAGTTTCCTGGAGGAATTACAGTGGCCTCCTTCAGTTTTACAAGTAACTGGAGGCTTACAAAAATTTGTGAGAAGTTACTGATTGGCTCTCTTAGAAAAAGGCAAAATAAAATAAAATAAAATAAAATAAAATAAAATGCAGCCTGCTGGCGAAAATGAATCGAGGGTGATCAAAGAAGAGTTTTCTCTGGAGAGGTTTATTAACAGGGAAAGGCAGGAATAAACCTGGAATGATGGAAAGATTTTAGTTCTTGATCTGGGTTGTGGTCACACAAGTGCGTATATGTGTGTGTGTGTGTGGTGTGTGTGTGTGTGTGTGTGTGTGTGACAGAGAAAGAGAGAGGGAGAATTCATTGAGATGTACACTTAAGATTTATGCACTTTACTCTGCATATGCTACAGTCTTATTAATTTTGTTATTAAAATATAGCCTGCTGTAATGGAAAGAACACTGCATTCAGGGCCACCTTCCTCTCACTGTTTACATCTTGGCTGTCTTCACTTCTTCAGCAAGGTCTTCACTGACCATCTCCAGAACAGCCCGTCCTCTCCCCTCCGCTCTATCCAATTACCTGGTTAATTTTCTTCATTGCGCTTGTCATCATCTGGATATAGCTTATTTTTTTTTTTTAATTTTTTTTCAACGTTTATTTATTTTTGGGACAGAGAGAGACAGAGCATGAACAGGGGAGGGGCAGAGAGAGAGGGAGACACAGAATCGGAAACAGGCTCCAGGCTCTGAGCCATCCGCCCAGAGCCCGACGCGGGGCTGGAACTCACGGACCGCGAGATCGTGACCTGGCTGAAGTCGGACGCTTAACCGACTGCGCCACCCAGGCGCCCCTGGATATAGCTTATTTATTAATGTACTTATTAGCTATTTCTCACCACTAGAATATAGATCCTGTGGTGGCAGTTCTTTTCATTGTCCAGTTTCTCGTGGATTCCCCAGGAAATATATGTGGTTTGACAGACTGAGGTAGAGATACTTCAGGTGATATTAGGACTCTGTTGTGGGACGAGTATTACCAAAATAAGGTCAGGAGATCAAGTGATGCTCATAGTAAAGACTCAAGGCTGTGGCCAAAGTCAGGTTAGAATTCACCAGGCCGAGGTCCAACATCCAAGCCAAAAAACAAAGTCGTGGTCAAAATCAGGCATGAATGGTCATCAGGCCAGCTCCAAGGGCAACTCAGATGTGCCGGGCCACCAGTGCATAGTCCAGTCTTTGAAAAGCCATTAGATCAGTTTAGGGGTTTGAGCCAACTTCCTGAGGTGAGAATAGACTTGTGGTTCTCAACCAGGGCTGTTTTGCTTTCTGGGGATAGCCAGCAATGTCTGGAGACATTTTTAGTTGTCACAATTACAGCGAGGGAGGACTACTGTTGGGGGGGGGGGGGCGGGCAGGTAGAAGCCAGAGATGCTGCTACGCATCCCACACTATACAGGGCACCCCCACCCATTATGCACAAGGAAGAATTATCCAGTCCAAAATTTCAATAGTGCCCAGATTGAGAAACCCTTGAGAAGAGGATAGGGCAGAGAAATTGGGATCTCAGCTTTAAATATGTACAAATACTGTGCTCTTCCACTGAAGGAGGCAAAGGCCACAGATCTTCCAGAAGGGAAAAATATACCTATCTATAAGCATCCTATCCATACTCTAGTCCATAAAGTATTTTATTTTGTGGCTATCTCTTTCTCCATAAGCACCAGCAGACCAGTGTTTAAACAAGCTGGTATTCCAGAATTTAAAACCTAAAACTAGTTTGAGTTTTCCTCACTGGATGGGCACCTAGCTACTGGCAGCTGGTCTGACAACCAGTCATTCTTGGGCTCCAGGCCAATTTCTTTAATGAATCTCTCTAATTTAATTCATATTTCCCCACCTCTCTTTTAAGTACCACCCAGGCTCATCGAGCCTAATATTGGAACCAAACACATTTAATGGCCGTCCCTTCATTAAACATTACAAGCTCTTTAAGGCCTCGGCAGACAGGTGCCCCATTTGATAACCTAGCGCCCTGGCAAAGTCAATAGCCAGTGCCAAGTTCATCCCTCTGTTTCCCATCTTACAGCTGAGGCTGGAGCCTCGTGGGCGAGACAGGCTTTATCACTGGGGAAGCATAAGTTTTCCAGGCCAATGGATTCAGCGCTCTGGCTATATCTCATGCCTTGACACTAGATGTCAGCGAAGGGTAATTGTTGTCTCAATTTAGAGGCCAGCTCAGGTAGCTGCTGGCACCCTTGGTTCATGTTTTATAGCAAAGGTGAAGTATGGCTCCGTTCCCACTGCACACATATATTACAATAAAAGGGGATATCGGTGCCTAGTGTTTTTAAAGGCTAGTCATAAAAGATGAATAACGAGGCAGTTTAAAGCTAAAAGACAGCTGCCAAGCTCAATGGCCATGATGGATGCCGAACACCCAGTGTGGAGAAAACCCATTCCTCCGAGACCACCATCCAAAAAATTAATTACTACAATTCAGCATCTTTAAATGTGCCACTTAATATACTGCTACCATAATTAAATTTCCAGCCCTGTGACCTTGAGACCATTTCCTGAGATAATAAATGAGATCAAGGTTTAATTGATGCGGATGCAAGTAGAAACTGTCCAAGGATGCAAAGAGCCTCCACACTGTGAGTCAAGGTTGGGGGGTGGGGCTGGGGTGGCTGAGGTGGAGCAGAGTTCTGCTGCCCTGTTGAGTCTGTCCTTCAGTGACGGGGCGGGGGGGGGGGGAAGGGGTGTCTCTTAAACTTTCTGTGTTTGCCACCAGAACACTAGAACAGCACAGTGAGGTGGCAACGGCACAGAACTGGGAATCGGGAAGCTAGTGCTGGGGTCAGAGATGTGTTGCTAAAATTCTGTTTGGCCTTGGACCAGTCACTTCTTCCTGGGCACTGGAAGCTGTTCTCTGTAGGAAGAAGGGCTAGACAACACACTCTCCACAGTTCTTTCTGGCCCTCATAGGCTATAATTCTTTTGGGTAAGCTGAATGGAGAGACATGTTAGTTGCCCCTTTCGCGCTCAGCAACAGAACCCCTGCCTCACCCACCAGCCATCCTTTAGAAACTGTTTGGTAAGCCAGTAGGTTTCTCTATCAACTGTCATGAATGCTGATGGTGGGTGAAAGGGGTTTGCTAGTATCTCCCCCTGTAGAAGGTCACTGTCTCGAGAGCCAAGTTACTTGGAGGGCTATGGATGACCCCTTGTCCAGCTAACTTGGGGCATACTTAGGATATATTTAAGGCATGAATCTGGCTAAAATGAAAGCAGAAGGCAATTTTAAAGAGTGGAGCCCCATGCAGTCAGAGAGTGGGAGTGGAAGCTCCATGAGTGGAAGAAAGAGTGGGTGATCTTAACCCGGTATGTTGGGCCTCAAGTAGTTTCAATTAAAAACTACTGAACACCGGGGCGCCTGGGTGGCGCAGTCGGTTAAGCGTCCGACTTCAGCCAGGTCACGATCTCGCGGTCCGGGAGTTCGAGCCCCGCGTCGGGCTCTGGGCTGATGGCTCAGAGCCTGGAGCCTGTTTCCGATTCTGTGTCTCCCTCTCTCTCTGCCCCTCCCCCGTTCATGCTCTGTCTCTCTCTGTCCCAAAAATAAATAAACGTTGAAAAAAAAAAAATTAAAAAAAAAAAAAATTACTGAACACCAACGAGGCACTAGGGACTGTGTGCTACAGGCTGGTCTTTGCCCTCAATTTGCTCCTAGCATTTTAGGGAAATGGAAATAAATTCACAACAGTATCCTAGTATAATAATACAGATATGTATAAGGTACTGCTGATCTGGATGGGGCCTTATTAGTTTTGTCTTTCTTTAGTCCCCCATTTCCAGTAGTCTTTCTGAATACCTGCCAGTTGATTGATCTTTGCAGCAGTGCCCCCTCCCCAACATAAACATGGAAACTACAAGCCTTAATTCACCATAGCCTAGGAAGGCTCTGTCTACGTTAGCCTTTTCCCCCCTAGATCAATGCTGAATAAATTCTTCAACCTCTCTGCCTACGTGCACGCAGAGTATATCATACATCCAAGGAAGTGAGTTTAGTACCCGAGGGGACATTTGGCAATGTCTGGAAACATTTTGACTATCATAGCTGGGGTGGGGCTGGCTACTGGCATCTAGTGGGGAGAGGTCAGGGATGCTGCTAAACAACTCACACTGCATAGCACAGCCTCCCCCCACCTCCCCTGAAGTCCTGGTCTAAAGTAGTCTATCTAACTTCAACTCAACCAGTTGAAGAGTAATAAAATCAAGTCCACACCTATTGTGACTTTGGTCTTAGTGTATCAAAATAACTGGTTTCACTGATTTTTTTTAAATTAGTGAATTACTTTCACCTGAATTGGTGGAGTCATAGCACAAAGTGCTGCCAGTTGGTTAAAGCAGATGTTGAGTGTTCCCAGAATCCTGAGCCTCACATCAAGCAGGGTCGTGGCAATACAGAAGCAAGCAGCGATCAGAGGGGGTGGGGATAAGAAATATTTTTAAGTTTATTTATTTGAGAGAGAGAGTGAGTGCAGGAGAGGGGCAGAGAGAGAGAGGGAGACAGAATCCCAAGCAGGCCCTGCACTGTCAGCACAGAGCCAGACTCGGGGCTCAAACTCACGAACCATGAGATCATGACCTGAGCTGAAACTAAGTCGGATGCTTGACTGACTGAGCCACCCAGGTGCCCCAAGCAGTAATCAGAGGGGGTAGAGATAATAAGGACATATTTCTTGAAAAAGAAAACTGACCCAAGGACTGAGCCCTGGAGCACTCCACCCATGGGGTCAGGAAGGTAAGGAAGAACCACCTGAGAAACCTTAGGAGGACTGATCAGATCTGAAGACTAGGAGGAGGACCAAAAGAGAGAAGAGCACCAGAGAGAAACTGAAACATGTGTTTTAATGGTGTTTAAGGCTGCTGAGAGGTCAACCCAATGGAACCAGTGGATATTAGTACTGAGATCATGGGATACCCTGACAAGAGCTTGTTCTGTGGAGTGGAAGAAGTGATCTGAGGGGGTTCAGCACAGGATGAAAAGAAAGAAAACAGAGACAGAGACTATACACTCTCTTTTGAGGAATTTTGGTATAAAGGGAAACCAAGAAATTGGACTGTAGCTAGAAGGGGTTGTGAGACCAAGAGGTGTGTGTGTTTGCAGCTAGATGGGAGATCTTACGACATGTTGGCATGCTGATGAGAATGCTCTACTACAGAAGGAATTATCAGTGGGGACCTGGGTGGCTCAGTTGGTTAAGCATCCAACTTATGAATCTCACGGTTCGTGGGTTCAGGTCCTGCGTCAGGCTCTGTGCTGACAGCTCAGAGCCTGGAGCCTGCCTCAGATTCTGTGTCTCCTTCTCTGTCTGCCAATCCCCTGCTCACACTCTGTGTCTTTCTCTCAAAAATTAATAATAATAATAAAATTAGAAAAAAGAAGAAAGTATTGGTGATGCAGGAGTGAAAGGTGACACTTTGCCTGAACAATATTTTTGAGTTAGTGAGAAGGGATGGGACTTAGTGCACAAAGGAAGAGTTGACCTAGGACAGCATGATGGACAGTGCATCCACAGTGTGTGAGTTATCTACTGCTGTATAACAAACTGTCCCAAAATTTAGTGGCTTAAAAAAACATGAAAACCCACATTTATTATCTCACACAGTTTCCTCTGGTTAGGCACTTAACAGCATCTAGGCTGGATGGTTCAGGCTCAAGGTGTCTCATGAGGTTGCAGTCAAGATGTTGACCAAGGCTGTAGCCATGGGAAGCTTTCACTGGGGGCTGAAGAGCCGCTTCCAAGATGACTTACTCATATGACTGGCAAGTTCATGTCGGTTGTGGACAGGAAGCCTCAGTTCTTCACCAGATGGACCTCTCCATAGGGCTGGCTGCTTGAGTAGACTCACAACATGGCAGTGATCCAAGAAAGAACAGGGTAGAAGCCTCAATGATTTTATAATCTAGTTCGGAGGCTATACACCCTCAGTGTCTCCACATTCTGTTTATTAGAAATGAGTCATAAAGTCCCAGCCAACAGGAAAAAATTTAGACTCAACTTTTTGAAAATTCTTTGAACGTCAATGAATTTGTGAATATATATATTTTTTTTAAAAATTTTTTTTTCAATGTTTATTTATTTTTTTGGGACAGAGAGAGACAGAACATGAACGGGGGAGGGTCAGAGAGAGAGGGAGACACAGAATCGGAAACAGGCTCCAGGCTCTGAGCCATCAGCCCAGAGCCCGACGCGGGGCTCGAACCCACGGACCGCGAGATCGTGACCTGGCTGAAGTCGGACGCTTAACCGACTGCGCCACCCAGGCGCCCCTGTGAATATATTTTTAAACCACTACATATAGTAAAAGGAAGGAAGTCGTCAGATGCGGGCACAGATGTGGTGAGGGGGGAATCGGTAGATGTTCTCTTCTAAGCACTTCTATGTTTTTATTGAAATGGTAAGCAAGGCATCGGCTGGGAGTGGGCATGGGGAGAAGGTCTTAGAAGGTGGAGGAGATAGAATATAGGATCTAGGAAACAGTTGATGAGATCAGGAAAGTGAATGGACTGCTAGGACTTCCAGGTGAACTAAGCGTCCCTCTAGGGGATTGACCATAAACTTGAAGGGCAGCGACTCAGCAGTTTGGATGACCTTCTCCAACCCCCAACCAGGGAAATCTGAGGATGTAACATGAGAATAAGAAACCCCAACCTCCATGAAGTAGACCATATTTCCCCACCCCCCGCCCTTTTTAATTAAATGTTAACACACAATTGTTTAAGAAACTTGTATTAATAAATAACATGTGTATTTGTTTGCTTCTCTCTACAATTTCTTTCATTCTTTTAAGTTTTCCAAAATTAACCACATGTAGGATTTCCCCCTCCCTGTTCATTTCACATGAGCAAATGTTCATAGACAGGTGTGAATCAGAGCCTCACAGGGCCCAGAGCTGGTCAGGCCCCACAGGGAGTACTGTTTTCAGGGTGGACTCAGCATTTTAAGAGAGTTCAAGTTTATACTTGATAACCTGGGAAGTCTCGAGAAGAAAGTAGCCAGAATGGCAAAGTGCCATCTTGTTACGGGGAAATGATAGGAGGAGCTGGAATGTTTTGGAAGATACCTGGTCACTGTCTTCAAACACCTGAGAGACGGTGTGGGGTTGCTGCTTCCGGCTGTCTTCAGCTTCTCAAGGATGTGCCAGTCAGGAGGGGTACTTAGGGGTGATTATCCTGGAACAGGGTGCTCATCACAGGATGACAGACAGAAGGCGTCCCTTCTGACATACATCAAGAGTTGCTTTTCTGAGAGGATAAGGCTTCTCCATCCAGCCGGATATAAGTCAATTCCCTCCTTAAAGGGACAGATCGTGGGAACTTATGCATGGGGTAGGTTGGGGCAGTGGGTAGGTTAAGCCCAACCTCGGGGCATGCTGCCGGCTACCCCAGAGCGAAGTTGGAGGATGCAAAAACAAAGGCTCTCATCTTCCTGTTTCAACACTGCCTTCACCCACGACCTCACGCACAGGTGCTATGTGGCCAAGGAAGTGGCTGCGTTATACTGCTGAGGGCCACACTGGAACTGGTGGTAGAAGTCCCAGCAGGACAGACCTCTGTTCTTGTGAGGAAAACGTCCCAGTAGGTGGAAATACTTAAAACATGAAAAGGACTCCCTACAAGCGGTGAGCTCACTCCCCCTTTCAGGAAGCATCTGCCAGGCTCCTTTGGAAAGAAAGCCTGCAACAGGAGGGAGGTCAGACGGGCTGACTTCACTTCCAAGTCCTCCTCCGCCTCTGCGATGCTGTGATCTGGTCACCTGGGGTCTTCTCAGCGAACAAATGTTTATTAAGCTCCTATGGCGTGACGTCCCGTGTACTGCACACCTCTTGTACTTCACTTCAGGTGTTCTCGGACTCGCCTGCCATGCGGCCTCGGCTGTGGTGCCCAGGTTTCTGCAGCCTGCCATTTTACTATTCATAACGTCCCCCGGAGACATTCATCTTGGTTCAAATTTTAATTACAAACTAGTATGGCCACTGATAGTTCAACATCAGAGACCCCGGGTCACAGGGAAGCAAACCAACTTGTTGAAGCCTGTATTTATTTGGTATGGAATATGACTTAAGAAATAGAGAATGTTTTCTAGAATCCTTTTCAACGCAAAGGGTCTGATGTGAACTTGGCGACTTGTCTTAAATTCTTTATGCGCTTTTTTGAGGGTATTTTCCAATACACTGCTATTTGATACTACATCGTTGGTGTGGAAGTTTTTCTTTGGCATTAAGTGGATGTTATTAAGTTTTTCATAAAATATGACTTTTGTAATTTGATTTTTTTGATATGAAATATAGTCACACAATTCAAGCTTCTGTCTCTTGTCCCACAGCTGAGTCTCCTCATGAATGACCAGTTACTGGTTTCTTATTTATTCTTCCAATTTTTATGTATATTCAGGCCAATACACATGCACATATTTTTCTTCCTGTTTTAATAATATTTTTACATGATAGCATACTATGTATATCTTACGCATCTTGCTCTTTTCTCTTAATATATCTTTGAGATCTTTTCATTCCAACATATATATAAATTTATCATTCATTTTTATAGTTGTATAGAATTCCATTGTATGTATATCGCAATAAACAATTTTATACGAGTGTCACATTTATGCAGGCAAGAGTATCTATAGAATAAATTTTCTGGAAGAGGAAATGTGGCATCAGAAATCACATGCATTTGTAGTTTTGATATACATTGACACCCTGCCCTCCATTGGCCTTGGAGCACCATCCACAATGTATCAGAGTGACTGATAATTTTTTATCACTAAATATTTTTTTAACTTTTTAAATATTAATAAATAACTTCAGATATTTTTAAATGAGGGTTAAGCAAGTGAGATCAAGCTGTATCTACTTGAAATATATTTTCAAGAAAGAGAAATTGGAATCAACATCACTCCAAAACAGAAGTCTATAGAGGAGTGCCTGGGGGGCTCAGCAGGTTAAGCATCCAACTTCAGCTCAGGTCATGATCTCACAGTTTGTGGGTTTGAGCCCCACGTTGGGTTCTGTGCTGACAGCTCAGAGCTTGGAGCCTGCTTTGGATTCTTTGTTTCCCTCTCTCTCTGTTCCTCCCCCACTCATGCTCTGTCTCACTCTTTCAAAAATAAACTTTAAAAAATTTTTTAAAAAAAGTCTACAGAGAACATTTTATGACATAAACCCTGAGGTTAAATTTCTATTCCTATCACTCGTGGGGTTAGAGGTTTTATTTCCAAAGACTGAAATGCTCAAGCTTCTGATCTCTCTTTTCTCTTCCTTTGTGGATCAGTTAAGTGAGTTTCTCAGCTCCCCTGACTGCCAGGAAGGGTGGTTCTCTCTGTTGCACATCACAACAGGTTGTGATGATATCATATGCAATGAGCTCTTTCTCTCTCTCCTTGAACTTATTTCTTTCTCCTGGGACTTTGTCTCTTGCCCGGGCACACTCCTATCAGTGACCAGTCCCCTTTTCAATTCTTTCTCATTGATTTTTCTTCTCATAATTAGTAGACTCTTGAAACTGCCTTAACCTACATTCCCTATTGTGCTAAAGGGGTCTAGCCTTTGCTTACATCATTTATCTCCTGTTGAATTTTGCAAGTCAACCTAGCAGTTCGTGCTTAATAGAGATTTTAGTATAGTTGACTCTTGAACAACACGGGTTTGAACGGTGTGGGTCCACTTACATGCGGATTTTTGTTTTTTGATAAATACAGTATACAACTGCAGATGGATTTTCTCAACATTTTTTTTCTCGCTTAATTTGCTGTAAAATTCAGTAGATAATACATGTAACATACAAAATAAGTGCTAATTGACTATTTATGTTATCATTAAGGCTTCCGGTCAACAGTAGGCTATTACTAGTTGAATTTTGGGGAAGTCAAAAGCTATATATATTTTTGACTGTGCAGGGGGTCAGTGCCCCTCATCCCCACATTGTTCAAGGGTCACCTGTATATCTCAACAACTGTATTTACATGTTGCCATTCTTTCCCCATCCAGGAGTAACATACATACAGGTTCGGAAGGGGGCGCACTCCTTCCAAGGCAGTGTGGGCTTGTAGTGGTTGATGCCCAAGGAAAAGAGCCCCAGAGCTGACGTGACTGGCCTTTTGGCCTTTAGAATTGACTAGCGGCAGCTGCCACTTTAATGGAACAGTGGTCATTGGCCAGGCACTTCACACTCATTAGCTGGTTTAACCCTGGTCATAAACTCATGAAGAGACTCCTGTTATTAATCCTATTTTACAGATAAGGAATCAGAGGCTTACAAAGTTGGAGTTACTTACCCAAGGCCACAGCTCACAAGAGCCCAAAGTCAACATGCAGTCTCACCCCACTACTGGGCACTCACCGGGTGACTTTGAACAAGTTTCCTCCCCCCTTACTTCTCTACATCCTTTGTCCCTTTCATATTTGGTTAAAAAAAAAACCCTCATAATTTCTTTCTTCCTTTGTTTTTAAATAACTGTCATAGTGTTCTCTGTAGTAGGAGAGACCAAGGAACAAGCAATTAGCACTTGCCTTGACTGATGCTCAACTTCTTTTGCATCCTCACCTCCACGTCTCACAGGCTCATTACAAAATCCATTTCCAAACGTGTGGGGGAGTATTTACTGAAACCTGTAGGGAAAGGGAGGGCAAAGGGTAAATCATACCTTTTAGAAACACATTCCTGGATTCAACCAATGTCTGCTGATCTCTAGCCCCATGCCAGACAGATGATTGCCTAAGCCCTTATTTTAAGGAACTGTTAAAAAACCTCCTGGGGTGGGGGCGGGGGGGGGGGAGAAAGTCATATAAGCAACTATGGCAGAAGACAGAATGAAAACAAGTGTTTATGTCTCATAAAGGTCCCTCTGTCACCCTGTATTGCATCTCTTATGCATAGAATTCCATAGACAACCTTATTCAAAAGCAAAATTTCCCTTTAAACAGGAAGAACTTGGAAAGCAAGGGAGCATACAAAATTGGTTTCCAAATGATTTGCTAGTGGATTTTCTTTGCAACTTTGATCGCATTGAATTCTCTTTAGTAAATTAGGGTGAGATGTAGAAAGATTAATGAAGGATGCCGACCATAGTATATTGCCTTCTCCACTAACTTAAAAACAATAAAACTATGAGGGCAATATCATGCAAATACAAGATTATAAAGGTGTTCTATGAAGGAATAAAGTTCATCTTCAACAAGGAATCATATTATTTTATAGTCACATGTATTGAACCTTAGGAGTTAGTTCTATAAGCCATAAGCCCTATGCCTCCCCAAATAAAATAATAAACAAAAGTCTGAAAAATTCTGTTACCACTTTCTTTCATATATCCTGCGAGAAGGAGAAAAGATGGGTGAGAAAGAAAGCTATCAATGATGCCCTCAAACTCTAAGTCATCCTGTCAAGCAGATCATAAATAGATAAGACCACTGATAGGTAGACAAAAGCTCAGCATGATCTTGCTAGAAGCCAAATAGGGGAAGCCCCAAACCCAAAGGTCATGAATTAGTCTGATTTTAAATTTTTACATTGTTTAATTATAGGAGTCCAATTGTTACATTTAGTCAACCAGAAAAAGCCCTGAAGGATCAAAGTACATTGCTGTAGTGGCATTGAACAACCTCTAGGAATATACTTTTTCCCCATCTGCTGCTTAGGTAGCCTGTGCTGTCAGCAGAAACCCCAAGATGGCATTCTTGCCTTATTTTTCTAAATGACTCCTTTGGTTTAAAAAAAAAAAAAACTGTCTGAAATCCTCACGAGGTTGGGTGGCTAGCTTTGGCGGAAGGAGTGGAGAGGGGAAACATGACATTCTTTCTATTATTTAATCATCAGTATTGAGTGGGTCGAAAAGGCAGTTGCCTACTGGATATGATTTCAGGTATACCATAGAAAAAGCCCCTTGTTCACAATGATTTCTGCCTGCTGGTCAGCAGTAGCCCAGTAAGTCATTATCAGAAACAGATAAGAAAACTGGGGGTGTTAATTATCTAGCAGGGACCCGAAGGAAAAGGACGTAGGAAAGATAAACTTTGGCTGAACCAGAAATTGAGGGGAAATCATCATTGGTAACCTCTTAATTTGATTTTATAGGATAGAGCCTCTGTTCACCTATTATTTAATATTCCTAACAATCCTGCATGAGGCAGCAATATCACCATTCCCAGATTCCATACAAAATGCAGTTCGGGAGATGCTCTGAATTGTCTAACACTGTGCAGAATAATCCCAGAACAGTTAGGTCACTGGGATGATGCTGGAGAGAGTCACAATGGGAGTCATGTGGCCCTTCCCTCTCGGGCAGCTCCTTCCCATTGATATTTAAACATACTCCAACCTTTGCCATCCTTTGCTCTGCTGTGAAATCCAATGTGTATGCTTGAGTCTAGGTTCTCTTGACCTCTAAGCAGAAACTGACGCTATTGATCATTCTCTTCTTCTTAAAACACTTTTCCCCCTTAAAGCTAAGATACTTCCCTCCTAGCTTCTGGCTCTCCCATTTCAAGTCTCCTATGCAGGCTTATTTGTCTCTACCTAGTCACCATAGACAAGCTCCTCCTGGTCTCTCCTAGTTCTTCTGTCCTTTCCCCTTACCTCACTCCATACATTTCCACTGTGGTAATTGCTAGTGACTTTCCAATTTAAGTCTCCAGCCGTGACCTCTCCTGTGAGCCCCAAACCTACTCAGCACCTTTACGTGGCTATCTCAAAGACATCTCGAATTCAGCATGTTCTGTCCCACACTCAAACTGGGTCCTCTCATATTTCCTAATTAGGTGATTTTTGCCAGCGTCTGAAAATGCTGGCTAAGCCAGAAACCTTCAATTGGTCCTTGGCCCTTTTCTCTTTCTTCCCCCCTACAGCCATCCATCACCACATCTTCTCGGTTTTATCTAAATGTGCCCACTTTCCATCTTTGCCACTGCAGCTATACGAAACCTAAGCCACCACCACCTCTTGTCCACACTTCCCACCCTTCTCCCTATACACTCTGGTTTCTTATTAATCTCCACAACGAAATCAGGGTAATTTTTTCAGAACATGAATCTGGCCATCATTTGTTTCAAAATATGTCAGTGACTCTCAATTGCCCTTGTGATGAGGACCAAAATCGTTAGCATGTTTTACAGGGTGTGGTTTGGGCCTTGCTACGTTTCTAGCCTCATCTTACGCCTTCAGCCCCTGTCCCCAACCTAAACTTGTCCTCTGTACTTTAACTGTATTGTTTCTTGCTCCAAGGCCCCCACCCATATCTTTTCATCTAGCAGATCTCACATCAAGGGTTATCTTCTCAGGCAAGGCTCCCCTAACCCCTTCCTCTCTCCCAAGTCAAGTACCTTTGACATTACCCACCTTCAAAGAACGGTTACCAGCCTTCAATGTGCTCATCTCAGTTTGTCACTATGCACTCCTTGACATGATGATTTGATTAAAGTATACCTTTCCTATTACAGTCTGGGCTTGGTTTGGCTCGCCATTTTAATACTAACTACAAGCATAGGGCCTGACATATAATAAATGCTCAGTAAATATTCGTTAAGAGACGGAATACTGAGGGGCGCCTGGGTGGCGCAGTCGGTTAAGCGTCCGACTTCAGCCAGGTCACGATCTCGCGGTCCGTGAGTTCGAGCCCCGCGTCGGGCTCTGGGCTGATGGCTCAGAGCCTGGAGCCTGTTTCCGATTCTGTGTCTCCCTCTCTCTCTGCCCCTCCCCCGTTCATGCTCTGTCTCTCTCTGTCCCAAAAATAAATAAACGTTGAAAAAAAAAATTAAAAAAAAAAAAAAAGAGACGGAATACTGAGAAAGGAATAGCAAGATCAACATCTATTTCACTATTTCACCTGGTTCCAGTCACACTATAGATTTTCACGGAGAGCTAATATTATCCATATCACACTTCAGGGGTCTTAAAGAAGAGTGTCCAATTTGGTTACTTTTTAATGTCATCAAACAAGTCCCATAGTTGTTTTTAACTTAAGAAGCAAGGTGATACAACCTTAAAAATAAACATCTGCTTACTGAAACTCCTCTGTCTCCTAAATAGACATCCAGATATATTCCACAAGTTACCAAGTTGGGTTTTTGTCATCGGGAAAAGGAAAGCATTCCACAGATAGAAGGCCTTGTTGGAGAAGATGGATGTCCTTGCTCAAACCAGAGGAGAGCGGACTCAATCCCAGTTGCTAAGAAATGAAAATTTCCCTAGTACAATGGGACTACTGGAAAGTGAGCCGAGAAGAAAGAAACCAGCGGAAGGAGGAACTGCAGTAGGAAAACAGCCATGTTATGTGGGGCTGAGAGTATCTGAGAGCCATCTACCTCAGAAAAGGACAATGGTCAACACAGAAATGTGATAATGATATAAACATACTAGACCAACATAAAACACTCTATAGATTTTCCTTAGGGCTAATGTGAGAGAAAGCTTTCAAAATTAAAGAAGCTACACTCGGGAAGCACACGCTTCATGCTAAATCTAGTAACTGCTAAACCCAGTTCTTGCAGTTAAGAAATGATAGGATTCCTCTGAAAACAAATTTGTAGATAAGGAAATGTGACATTTCAGTGGGCCGCAGTTTTTATTACAAGTTTACACATTGTGGGTTTTCTCCAAAAGCACCTTATGGTTATGTTGATATACACACTGGCTTTCTGGAAACATTTAATTTATTCAAGCTGCTTGTTAGTAGCCAGATGTTTTAAAGATTTTACCACTGTGGTTGAATTCTACAACAAATCGGTGGGTTATTTCCTAAACCAATTTGTTTGGGTAGAAATTTAATAGATCTCTTTTAAAGCCCTGAAGTATATAGCAAAATTAATATCTAACTATAAACATAGAAACTCATGATGGATAATTTATCTTTTGCATTTACTTGTCATGTTTATTCATCAAAATCCATGCATAACTAAGAAAACTAAATAAATATTACTTTTCTTTTTTAAAAATTAAAGAGCTCTAACTTCTGATTCTAAGACAAGTTAAATACAAACTCTAAGAGATGTATTTTTAAAGGTAGGGTTTTTTCTTCTTCAGTCTAATTTAGGATCTCTGGGATAAACAAGATGTTTTACATACGCTGCTAGGAATAATTGATAGTTCAAGCTTCTGTGTGTTATACTTGTTAAAATATTTGCATTCAAAAGCAAAGTCAGAATTGTAGCTCAAGGCTATATGTATATCTTTCCTAAGGAACATAAGACATAAATAGCATTTTGAATTGTAATTGTCTTGAAATTATAAATTTAAAGATACAGACATGCAATTTTTTTTTTTTTTAAAGATGACACTGTCTTCTTCATTCAAGCTTTTGCAGTGAATGTGTGTATGTGTCACACACCGGCAGGGATTGCATATAAGAATAAGGTTGAGTGCCTGCCCTTAAGAAGCTCAGAGTCTAGTGAGGGCATACTGACTATAATCTGCTAATTGCAGTGTAGTGTAATAGGTACTGCAATTGTGGTAAGTACTGGGATTTTGCGAACAAGCTGGAAGAGTTGTGTCCTGGCTATTAGTGATACTCACTGAGATCCTGGGGCTTCTTTCTGACACATGCTAGGATTGCATTTCTTCACTTCTTTAAAGTTAGGCATGGCTTACTTTGGCTAATGAAATATGAGTGGAAGCAATGCAAGTCACATCTAGGTGGAAAAGGCTTTTTCCTCCATCATGACCAGCAGTAAGTATTCCAGACGGTAAAGGATCCACTGGGCTGGAACCCCAAGGGAGGATGATATGGAGCAGAGCCCCTGGTTAATGTGCAAGAGACATAGAGTGTGCATCAGAAATAAACCTTTATTTGTTTAAGCCACTGAGATTTGGAGGATGTTTGTTATTGCAGCACAAGCTAGCCCCTACTGACTACGATATGCTTTACTCCAGACTTGGAGAACTAGAAGTTTCTCAGTGTGCACAAGGCTAAGCTGAGACCCAAAGAATGAGTAAGAGTTGTCCAGGTAAAGAATTGAAGGGAACAGTGTTCTAGAGGTAAAAGTACATGCAAAGCCTGGGAGCAGGATGAGAATTCAGCATGTTTGGGGAAGAGTTTTTTTCTTATTTTTCAAAATACAGTAGAGTAGAGGAGTCCAACAGAGCTATGGAGACTATGCCGAGTAGAGGTAATACTAATTACTTATCAAGGATATTATTCCAAAGGGTTTCTAACTGGTTTATGTGGGCTCTTGGACACAGAATGGAGAAATAAAGAACCAAATTACTGTAAGCCAAAATAATGGAACTTGTCCTTTATGGAAAATTCACCAGCAAAGGTCTCCTCTTTCCAGAAGGGGTATTTTTTTAATTTAAATTTTTAAAATTTAAATTCTAGTTACTTAATATACGTGGTAAATTGACTTCAGGTGTAGAATTTAGTGATTCATCACTTAGAGATAACACCCAGTGCTCATTATAAGTGCCCTCCTTAATGCAGATTACCCATATAACCCATCCCCTGCCAACCTCCCTCCATCAACCCTCCATTTGTTCTCTATAGTTAAGAGTCTCTTATGGTTTATTTCCCTCTCTCTTTTTTTCCCTTTCCCTACGTTCATATGTTTTGCTTCTTAAATTCCACGTATGAATGAAATCATATGGTATTTACCTTTCTCTGACTTATTTCGCCTAGCATAATACACACTAGCTCTATCCCTGTTGTTGTAAATGGCAAGATTTCATTCTTTTTGATGGCTGAGTAGTATTCCATCATTTGTGTGCGTACGTGTGTGTGTGTGTGGTGTGTGTGTACACACACCACATCTTCTTTATCCATTCATCAGTCAATGGACATTTGGGATCTTTTCATGATTTGGCTATTGTTGATAATGCTGCTGTAAACATTGGGGTGTGTGTGCCCCTTTGAATCAGTATTTTTGTGTCCCTTGAGTAAATACCCACTAGAGCAATTGCTAGGTCATAGGGTAATTCTGTTTTTTTATATTTTTGTTAAGGTTTCTTTTTATTTTTGAGAGAGAGAGAGAGAGAGAGAGAGAGAGAGAGAGAGAGAATGAGCAGAGGAGGGGCAGAGAGAGAGGGAGACACGGAATCAGAAGCAGGCTCCGAGCTGTCAGCAAAGAAGCCTGACGTGGGGCTCGAGCTCACAACCTGTGAGATCATGACCTGAGCCAAAGTCGGACACTCAACCGACTGAGCCACCCAGGCACCCCTCTATTTTTAACTATTTGAGGAAACTCCATTCTGTTTTTCAGAGAGGCTGTACCATTAGAGTGCAGCATTCCCACCAACAGTGTAAGAGAGTTCCCTTTCTCCATATCCTTGCCCACATCTGTTGTTTTCTGTCTTGTTAATTTTAGCCATTCTGACAGGTGTGAGGTGGTATCTCATTGTGGTTTTGACTTGATTTCCCTGATGGTGAGTAATGTTGAGCATCTTCTCATGCATTTGTTAGGCATCTGCATGTCTTTGGAAAAGTCTCTGTTTACGTCAGAAGGGATATTTATATTCCTTATATTCTTGCCTCACTTTGCAGTTACTTCTTTGTATATAGACTCAAATGAATTTTTTTGCCTTATTAAAGTCAGTTATGCCTGTGTCCATGCATATCTACCATACTGTAAGCTCCTTGACGGCAAGGTCCATATCATTTTTATTTTTATTGTACTGTATTTTGCATTGTAGGTAGTCAATAAATTCCTATTAAGACAGCTACCACTATTTTAGGAGTCTAAAACCAGCTCACAGCCTTGACTAGCTTCTAAATAACTGCTTGAAAATGGAAATAAATCTCTGTGCAGAGCTGGGGATATATCCATTTAAAAATGCTCCAGAAACATACTGAAGTCTTTTGATGACAGTGAAGGCTGTGGACTTATGAAATTTGCCGCCCAAGACCTAGATTTTAGAGCTACTACATCCTGGTTGTGAGTCCTCAGGTTTAACTTTCATCAGGTTGGTTTCCTAACTTGTGAACTGCAAGGAAAGTCTGCCCTACTCATCTCTCAAGAATACTGGGGGACCCAAAAAATATGAGAATTTTAAAGTGCTGTAGAATATGATATGATATTCAGGTTACTGCTGTTAGCAGCATGGCTCTTGGATCATTAGAGGAAGTGGATGTCATGCAAAGCCTGTGCAGTTGATTAGACCTGGGTTTGAATTCTTTCTTCAATTAATAGTTCAATTTCAATAGTTCAATTTCTTCAATTAATAGCTGCATAATCTTGGTCAAGCAATAAAATCCCAGCATATACCAATTTGCCACTGATTTAAACTAGAATAATGTACTTATCTTATATAAATACTCTTAGGGAAGGCTGGCATACTAGAAGGGCATTGAACTTCGAAATCGTATAGGCAGAGTTCAAATCCCACTTCTACCACTTATTAGACAGGTGACTTGGCATGTTAATTAACCTCTTAGAGCCTCAATTTCCAGATCAATATGATGGGGATGGTATTACCTCGTTTCCCAAGGTTAAGAGACTACCTGAAGTAGAAAATGCTGACTAATTATGCCTCTGAAATGTTAACATGTCTGTTTATCACAGAGCAAAGTCCATCCCTAAAAATTCTAAACTCATGCCATTCGTGGAAAAGGCTCGCTAAGACTCAGAAACTTGTACAGGGGACTCTTCCCTTATCTCAACATAGAGAAATGACTGAATGAATTTGAAATTAAACCTCTTGTCAATCTGAATCTGTGACTCACCAGACCAGACATGATCCCTCCTGTTCATCTGGAGGGATCCAAGGCAGCTCATGAGAACTCATCATCTTCCCTTTCTCTTTCCTTTCCGGGGAGTGACAAGGACTTGTTTTCCCTGGGGTCGTACAAGGAATGTTAGGAGAAAAAAAAAAAGACAGAGAGAGATCTGGGCCACGTTCCAATAGAGACCATGGCACCACATGGGCACCACAGTCAAATTTTTGTCTGTTTTCTGAAGGACACAATCTTGGCCCAATACAATGGCTTGCTGTGGTCATCTATCATGGTCCAGAGAGGAGCAGATCTGCCAGTGTGCCACGTCGCTCCTCACACACAACTGCTGATGTCCGTTCTTGACAAAATGGTGTGAGCAAGCTGTCTGCCAGGCCCCTGCATTTGCCGTGAGTGTGGTTTGCACAGTAGCATCGGTATCTCCTGCGATCTTGTTAGAAATGCAGACCCTCAGGCCCCACCTCAGACCCACTATCCCCATCTACAAGTTAACGAGGTTTGTGTGCACTTTGCAGTTTGTGAAGCACTTGGCTACAAAGTCTAAATAATGCCTGACACCAGGTGCCAAAGAGAGCCATTATGTAGGAATTACTGGGGAGGAAACCCTCAAATCTCTTCACCAAGATTCTTAAACTAGACAAGGTCCTCAATTAATGAAGCCCAGGTCTCCCTGCCCTACCACACATGTATACTACTCTGAATACAATAAAGACATTATTCACTTTCTAACAAGGATCTTTAGATTTTGGGAGTTGCATAAAATCATATAACTAGGCAGTCGCTAAAATGTAAAATAACCTTCCTTTTTTGTAACTATTGGTTTTGGCTGATAGAAGTCATGCATATAGTCATATTTCAGAGAAATTACCATGCCTTAATGAGAACTTTAGGTTGAAGGAAGACATTTCAGTCAAATGATACTGAAATTGATATGATCAAAATGAAATATGTGGCATATTTATCTAATCAGCTAGAGCTGCAATCGCTAACCATAGTCATTTACAGCTCAATCAACTCATCTAGTCATTATCAGCTAATGATACAATGAGTGATTACTCCCACATGGAGATAATAAGTGAGTTCATGAAAATCAGCACTTCTGTTATGAAAGTGTGACAGGTAGGACTGAAAATAAGGTCTTTGAATGCCGTTAGCGCCTCACTTACCTGACAAAAATCTAATAGGAAAAAATGGAATGGCAGAGATATAAGATGAGGTACAACCCTTTTGAAAAGCAACTTAGCAACGTGTATCAAGAATCATTAAAATGCTCACACCTTTTCATCATGTAAAATATTTCTTCTTTTTTCTGTTAGTTTGAAACAATATCAAACTTTCAAAAATTGGAACTGGAGTACGAAGAACTTCTCCTGTAGCGTTTGAGAGTAAGTTGCTGATAAGATACCCTTGTCATCCTTGAATATTTCAGAGTGAATTTCCTACAAATGAATACATTCTCCTCCATAACCAGAATACAACCTAAAAATTAGGAAATTAACATGGATGCATCACTATCCTCTTCTCTTGTCTTCACACTCTATTCAACTTTTGCCCATTGTTTCAATAATGTCTTTACAGCAAAAATATCCAATTCGGAATTACGTGTTGCTTTCAGCTGTCATGGCTCTTTAGTTTCCTTCAGTAAGAAACAGTTCCTCCTTCTGCCCTTTTTTTTCATGGTCATGCCACTTTTTAAGACTACAGACTTGTTATTAGTTTGGGTTAGTCTGATGTTCCTTTATAATTTGATTCAGGTTATATGACTTTGGTAAGAATATCAGAGAAGTGATGGCGTGTTCTTCTCGTTGAATCCTCTCAGGTGGCACATAATTTTGATTAGTCTCATTACTGGTTATATTACCTGCAATCACTTCATTGATGTGTTATTTACCAAATTTCTCTACTGTAAATTCTTTTTCCTTTGCAACTAATATCTGTTAGATAAGAAGTTACTTGGAAATGATATAAACATCCTTTACCTCACTATTTATTTATTTATATCATGTGTTTGTTTAGATTAGTATGTATTTATTCCTCTTTTATTCAATGGGTTTTCATCTGTTACCTCATTATTTGTTTTAATGCTCAAGTTGTCCAAGATTTAGCTAGTGGGAACTCCTTCAAGTTGGTTTTTATATTGTTTTGACATGTCCCTATTATTCTCTGAGGACTTTTTCTCTTTCTGGGACAGGATGTTTTAGGCTCATCATACTTTGCCTGCACCAGCACAGGAATCTTCTATTTTTCCAAGACTCCCTGGGTCCCTTTAGCAGAGAATCATATTTAGAAACGAAAATCTGGAAGCTAGATGTGTTCATTGCACAGTGACACTGGGAGCCATGACACCCAGGCCTCTTCAGTATCCAGAGCTAGAGGATGAATATCTATATATATCTAGAAATAAATAGGATATGGAGAGAGATATTTATATCTACATATTCAACCATGAATACAAACTGATACTTTCAATTTGAATCTGACACCACATGGTTTCTTGTAGTTTTCTTCTTTTCAGTAACTCCCTTCTTTGACAATGGGAAACTGGACTTACATTATTGTCAGTATATTTACTTATCTGGCTAACCCACTTGTGTGTAAGTAATTGCCAGTCACCGCTGCTACCCTTCATCCCCACAGGACACCTTTACTGTCCCTCTCTCAGCCTCCAGGGTTTCCCTCATCCCACCTACTATGCTTTGCTCCACGTAATAGCTTTTATGTTTAGCAGACTTAATATATTTGGAGTTCAATTTACTTATTTTTCAGGAAATTTTAGGAATATTTGATTTGTAGGATCTTATTTATCTCTAATAAATAATAACAGCCAATCAGAACAGAGTTCTCTTTTTTTTTTTTTTTAATTTTTTTTTCAACGTTTATTTATTTTTGGGACAGAGAGAGACAGAGCATGAACGGGGGAGGGGCAGAGAGAGAGGGAGACACAGAATTGGAAACAGGCTCCAGGCTCTGAGCCATCAGCCCAGAGCCCGACGCGGGGCTCGAACTCACGGACCGCGAGATCGTGACCTGGCTGAAGTCGGACGCTTAACTGACTGCGCCACCCAGGCGCCCCTGAACAGAGTTCTCTTAAATTCTCTTCAAGAGACTTTATAACCTAGATTATTACAGAGATAGGAAAACGTTTTGTATTCACTTTATGAAAGGTAAAAAACTTTCTGAATTGTAGACACATAGACACACATACATGTGGAGAGTGTACGTCTTCAGTCCTACAATTTTATTCAAAGGTTAATAGTAAGATAGCCACACAAAAACTCACAGGTCCAAATATCAAAGAACTGTTCCCTCTCCTGATGAGCATGAAATTCTAATTGGTTTGAGCCCAAAATAGACAAATGAGCAAACAAAAAAGACTAACAACCTAGATTTTCTATTTTTTCACCCATTAGAGAACAGACCTCTATAGTCCATTAATCCATTTACCTCTTTTACCAAATAGTCAGACAAGGAAACCAAATGTCACTAATTATTACTGCCACCATAACTTATTCCTCATGTGTGAACCAGAAACAAAATGCAAATATAAAATTAGTGGGGAGAGAGAAGGGGGGAAACGCTATAGGAGCACAGAGGCAGAAAAGTTCAAGTTCTATTACCACTTGAGATTTATCTCTGGCAGCCAAGAAAAGATGTGCCGGCTCTTAATCCACCCCTCACCCCTACCCTCCAGCTCCTCCTAATAGGTGTAGCTCTGTGGCAATGCAGTTTACTTGACTCTGACAGGGACAGAGGATTCCGTCCTGGTGGCTCAATTCCAAACTGTTGAAGGATAATTAAAAAGAAATACAGTCATGCCTCTGATACAAATACCAAGTGAATATGTACCAAAGATTTCAGGTAACTTATTAACTAATGAGGGAACCAGTAAGATATTATAACCCGTTTCTCTAATGACTTTTAGAAAAAGGAAAGAGAAAGGAAAGGGGGGAAAAAAAGAGAAAGATACAGAGGAAGAGAAAGAAAAAAGCACTTACTACATAATTTTAATTCAGACCCTTAATCCAAAGGAAAAATCTAAATAAAAAATACAGTTTATGCATAAAGATGTTCATTTCAGTATTATATTTAATAGATGCAAATTGGAAGCAGTCTAATTGCCCATCAATAAGGAAATGAATAAACAATGGTAAACACATGGATTATTAAGCAGTTACTAAAAATGGTGGTTGGGGACCTTCTGCTTAAGAGGGCAATTTGAGCACGTATTGAATCTGAGAACAACAAAATCTGGAAGCAAGTGCATGCTATGATTTCAGTAACCATATATTCCAGCTTACTTGGGACAGTACCAGTTTGTCCTTGTTGTGTGGTTATTAATCTCCCTTTTTGCTTTCAAAAGTGTCTCAGTTTAGATGATAAATTATATGGTCTCTTTAACTATCATGGGTTGGCTGCAGGATCAAATCTCATTCTCGGCAATTTTTCTGGGAAACCTCCTGGAAGAGGAGACCACGAATGATTAGAATCTTTCTGCAGTATTTACACTCAATTTATACTTAGATAGATCAGAGCAGTGGCTGGCATATTATAAGCACTAGAAAACGCTAGCTTTTGTCGTTATTATTACATTTGATGTGACTAGATAAGCTAAGTTCATATAGGGCACTTGCTACAGCTGTTCTTTATGAGAACAATCTTGGACTTGGTACACTGCCTGGAGTCATCTGGGCTTTCATAACGAAGATGTGGACAAAACTCACAAGCACAGAGGTGATGTTCTCTGCTGTAACTACTTCTGCTATAATAGCTCGTTCATTATTTTCCATTGGCTTCTACACATAAGAAAATGACAGCACATTTAAACTTTTCCTTTCTTCACTTCTTTGGACTAAAATGTTTGAATAGGGTCTCAACAATTTTCAGACTCATCTGAACTCATACAAGCAGACCAGCACATATCTTGTGGAAAACCTTTGAAAAGACAGAGCAATTCAAGAGAAGGGGACAAATCTCAGCAATCAAATGGTCTCTTATTACTGAACCAACAGATAAAACTGTGTAAGATTTCAAATAAGTGTTCTCATCAAGATGCAGGAGGAATGTGAACGTACAAAGCTAGAGAAGACATGAATAGAGCACTGTGCAGAAAATGAAGCTCAAAAAAGATGTTGTAGAGATGAAAAATACAAGCACTAAAGCAGAAGAAGCAAACTACAGGTAATTATAGGAAATTGATCGCTATTGATGTTCTCTCCTGACTTAGAGAAGATTTATGAGAAGAGATAAACTTTGAAGACAGGCAGCAAAAATTCAAAATATGTATACTAGAAATTCTAGAAGGAGAAGACCAAGCAGACAGAAGAGAAGTAATAATCAGAAGTTCTACCAGCTGATGAAAGGCTTGAATATTCAGAGCCAAAGGGCTGAGTGGCTGGCAAATTAGTGAGAAAACTCACACCTAGACAGGTTTTATTGTATTGTGGGGGGGAAAAAGGATTCCTCTAACTATTTACAAAGTAAAATGAAATGTCAAATTTCTTTACTGCAACACTAAATTTGAGAAGACAATAGAGCAAAAGCTACCAGAGGGTTGAAAAGAAAGGAACGGGACCTGAAAATCTGATTTCAAGTGTAGAAGCCTCAGAAAGATATAATCAGAAATGCAGATATGTTGAAACTACCAAAAACATATCTTTCTTTTAAAAGTAAAAATATTTCAGGATGCCTGGGTGGCTCAGTCAGTTAGGTGCACAACTCTTGATTTCCACTGAGGTCATGACCTCATGGTTCATGGGATTGAGCCCCACATCAGGCTCCACACTGACAGCACAGGGCCTGCTTGGGATTCTCTCTCTCCCTCTTGCGCTGCCCCTTCCCTGCTTACACTCTCCCTCACTCTCAAAAATAAATAAATAAACTTGAACAAAAAATAAAAAAATACAAGTAAATAAGTGAATCAAAATAAAGAACTCAAGAATAGATAAGGCTCAGTATAAAAGAAATGGTAGAAAAACAGAGACAATGCAAATGTTAAAAAGCAGCCTTCAAAAGCATCACAATGTAAATGTAATAATCAGCCTGGATATAAAAATCTCTGCTCATACCAAGAAAAGAAGTAAGACAGACGGAGAGAAAGGAGGTAATAGTATGGGAAATTATACAAATTTTATAGGAAGAAGTAAACATTTTGATGATTGATACTGACGAAGAAACAGGCTCAAACAATTTTTAGAAAATTCAACAATGTAGTTACGGAGACAAGCATACAGAAAAAACACCATTATTACATGGAATGTCAAAGAAACACAAAAGAATAAGACAAGATGGTACAAGAAAGCCCAACCATATTAGCTGAGAACCTCCTAGTTATAAAAAAAGAAAAAGAAAAGTGTAAGACTTGGAAAATTGGAGAAGAAAATTCAGGTTCCTGAATGGGAAAGTTTCACTTTGTACAAAGGTAAGCTCTTTCCAAATAAATCAATGAAATTACTGCAATTACAGTAAAAAAAAAAAAAAAAAGGGGCGCCTGGGTGGCGCAGTCGGTTAAGCGTCCGACTTCAGCCAGGTCACGATCTCGCGGCCCGTGAGTTCGAGCCCCGCGTCAGGCTCTGGGCTGATGGCTCAGAGCCTGGAGCCTGTTTCCGATTCTGTGTCTCCCTCTCTCTCTGCCCCTCCCCCGTTAATGCTCTGTCTCTCTCTGTCCCAAAAATAAATAAACGTTGAAAAAAAAAAAAAACTAAGGGAATTTTGGGAGGCAATCTCAACAATCTTATTTCTAAACTTTAGCTGTAAGTATAAATGAGACCAGCAAAGGCTATTTTGACAAATGACAGTAAGAAGTACACAAGAACAAGAAGTCTCTTGGGGCACCTGGGTGGACTGGCTGGTTAAGCGTCCGACTCTTGCTTTCAGTTCAAGTCATGATTTCACAGTTTTGTGGGTGTGAGTTCAGGGTCTACGAGTGCAGAGTCTGCTTGGGATTCTCTCTCTCTGACTCTCCCCCACTCACACGGTCTCTGTCTCTCTCAAAATAAAGAAACAAACTTAAAAAAAAAAAAAACCTTTAAAAATTTAAAAAGAAAAAGAATAGGTAGTCTCAAAGGCAAATTAATTGATGCAAAACGAGTTAAAATTTGATCCATAATTGCTATATAACATTAAATATATCACAAATATACACTAATATTTTAAGATACATGATGTTCTCATGACCATGGAATCATCAGTGACAACACTGGATGTATATATATACTAGGTATTTTCTCGTGCCACTTCCTGACATTCTCAGGTATAACTGATTATATCCCAAAAACAGATATCAAAAAATAACCACTATTTTATTTGTTCAATATTTTTCTTACATACACACCTAAAAATAATTGTTTAATTTAAATTAAAAAAACATTGTTTCATAAACAATATCTCCAGTATCAATTTTTTTTTTCAATTTTAGCAGAACATTTATTATCATTTCATGGAACACGAATTCTCTGTGGAACATAGTTTAAGAAACGCTGCTTGAAAATATAGTAAGATACTACAAATCAACAATCAACAAGAGAATGATGGTTATTTCCAATAGCAAATGGTCAAAGAACACTAATAGGTAATTAATAAAAAATTAAAACTGGCCAATAAGCAGATGGAAAATATTCAACCTTACTTCTAAATAGAGATAGACATTTAACTGAAATCTGATTTTCCACTTATTAAATGTAAAATGATTACATGTTATGCTCCCTACCAATGAAGGTACTGCTCTTACATGGTTGATGAAAATATGTATCAGCACAAACTTTGAGAGTACAATTTATCGTTAAGCACTAACATTTTGCTACAAAACTCCGCATCTGGGATGTACTTAAAGTCTTACTTAAGAATGTTTAGTTCTGTCTTATTTCTAATAAACAAAAATTAGAAAATGGGGGAACTGGCTAATTAACTTATGATGTGTGCACACAACAAAACACAAGACAGCCTTTAAAACACTCTGGAAGAGGGGTGCCTGGGTGGCTCGGTTGGTTGAGTGTCCGGCTTCGGCTCAGGTCATAATCTCACAGCTCGTGAGTTCAAGCCCCGCATTGGATTCTGTGCTGATAGCTTACAGCCTGGAGCCTGCTTCGGATTCTGTGTCTCCCTCTCTCTCTGCCCCAACCCAGTTGCATTCTGTCTCTGTCTCTCTCAAAAATAAACATTAAAAAAATTAAAAAAAAAAAACCCACTACATTAGAGGGGCACCTGGGTGGCTCAATAGGTTGGGCATCTGACTTTGGCTCAGGTCATGATCTCACGGTTCGTGGGTTCAAGCCCTGTGTTGGGCGCTTGCTGACAGCTCAGAGCCTGGAGCCTGCTTCAGATTCTGTCTCCCTCTCTCTCTGCCTCTCCCCCACTCACACTCTGTTTGTGTCTCCCAAAAATAAACAAACATTAAAAAAAAATAGTATGGAAGAGTAACAATGTCATGAACAAAATCAAAACTACTATAATGAAAAAATAAGATTTAAAACAATATAATTCTATTTATTTTTTGAAATTTTAACAATAGCTATTTTAGGCGACTGAATAAAGTTCTTTGATCTGTGCTTATTTCTATTTTCAAATAGTATTTTTATTTTTTATTTATTTTTCAAATAGTATTTGTTAAAATGATGAATCATCATTGTTGAGATTCTGTAAAACAATTTGGCAATACGTAGAAGGGCATTAAATATTTCTGTTATTTGATCTACCAGCAACCCAGCCTAAAATAAATATGAAACACAGACAAATGTTTGCAAGCCACGTTACTTAAAATATTATTTACAATAGTGAAAACCTGGAGACAACTCCAATGTTCAACACTATGAGTTGATTAAATAAATCCGGGTACTGTCCTCTCATAAAATATTAGGCAGTCGTTAAGACACGTGGTCAAATAATTTATAACAACAGTGGAGAAATACTTAGGATACAATGTTAAGAGATAGAAGTTGGTATTAAATTTATGTAATCCATTCTGTAAATATAGATTCTATAAGTAAAATAAAGAAATGCACTGAAAAATACTGAGAGAGAATGCACTAAAATTTAATAGGATTCTACCTCAGCGATTTTACATTTTCTTCACTCTACTTCCCTGAAGCGACCCAAACTTTTAGCAAGGAGCATAGATGAGAATGATACGGCTGAAACAGGTGAAAAGGTGGTTCCGAAGATTGTGCTGCAGCAAGATCATGTGTGACGAGTGGGAAAAAGAAGACAAAATGAGAGGTACCTTCCGTGTTATGGACTGAATGCTTGCGAAGTCCTGACCCCCAGCATGGCTGTATTTGGAGATGGGGACTCTCTGGAAGGACTTAAGGTTAAAGGAGGTCACAGAGGTGGGGGCTCTTAGGATAGGATTAGTGTCCTTACAAGAAAACACTGCAGAAATCTCGTTCTCTCCCTCTCCCCGAGCGCATGCTGAGGAAATGACACAACAAGAACACAGCCAAGAAAAGGTTTCACCAGAAACTGCATCTTGATCTTGGACTTGGAGTTTCCAGAACTGTGAGAAATAAATGTCTGTTGTTGAAGCAGACTCATACACTAGGTCAAAAAAGAAATCAGTCTTTTTAAAGTGGAAGGATATGCTCCAAAGAGTATTGGAGTATTGGTGCTGGAATACCTCCCTCTCCAGTTTCTAAACACAACAGGAAGAGAGCAGGTTATCTGGTGATGAATTGGGGGTCATTGGAACAAGTCTGAATGCTTCTGGAGAAGCACAAACTCAAGGTAGGCCACCAGGGTGTGGCTGCCCTTCTGCTGAACTACTGCCTTCAGGGCTGGTGCCTGATTTTTAAAGGTCAAAGGCCCAGAAACACAGTCAGAAGAGATTAACTAGATCTGTGAAGGCTCTTCCAGAAACAATGTCTAGGCTGGAGAGGGAACAGTGCCCTCAAGTAATAACACCTAACACCTTTGCTGTTCCCTTCTACCTCTCAGATTTGCATAGCAACTCTTTTAAAATAACAGATAGGCATTTTAGTGATTATATATCAGACCTCAATTTTCTCTTTCTTTCTTTCTTTCTTTCTTTCTTTCTTTCTTTCTTTCTTTCTTTCTTTCAGAGAGAGAGTGAGCGTGTGTGAGAGCAGAGGAAAGGGGCAGAGGAAGAGAGGGAGAGAATCTCAAGTGGGCTCCGTGCTCAGCACAGAGTCCAACACCGGGCTCGATCCCAACCTGAGTTAAAACCATGAGTTGGATGCTCAACCAACTGAGCCACCCAGGCTCCCTTAGACTTCAATTTTCTTTATCCTGCCCCATTCTAAAGAAAGAAAAGATGGCTTCATTTTCCATTTTCGTAAAAGGAGCTAGTAAAGGAGCAATGGGGTCACACATAATCTTATTATCAGGTAGGACACAAAAGTCATAGCAGATGTAGAGGCCCCAGTGAGCAAGCAAGAGGGAGTGTCAGGAAAGATGGCAGATGTTTGCCCACTGGAGACTGGGCTGCACACCAGGTTATCAACATTAATGTGCTCTTCCTAAAAATCTCAAGACTTTTTCATTAAGTGGGTAAAATTCAAATAACGTAATCTCTGCTTTTGCAAATTAGCCACAAACCATCTAGTTTCTTACCAATTACTTGATATTTTTATCTACCTCTAAATGTTACTGACCTAAAAAAAAAAATCTGATCAAAGGCTGTAGAAATTCTAACCCCTGCAGCAATTATTAAATTGGTCCACTCTGTGTCCTATGCTGACAAATTGTTATACTCTAGAGCCTGACGACCTACAAGTGTCTCAATTAGACGCATGGATGTAGCAGCGATGTTTTAAAGTTGTCTACACTTGACTTCATTCCTTTAAAACAATAACCAACCTGCCCAGCCCCTTAAAATCTTCTCAAACCTAATAAATAGAAATGTCTTTCCTTTTACACTCTAGAGCAGATGTGAGGACGACCATACCTCCTGGGTAGTCAACATTAAATGAAGATAAGCACTTTTGCGGAATAAATCTCTTTCTTGTAACCAGCTTCTCACATCAGGCTTCTCCTTATGCTGTGAAGATCCTTGCATTTACATAGAACCTTTTTATCTATTCTACTCCTTCCTCCATGTCTGCCCTAATGGGCCCTGGTGGTCTAGAACTGTATCAATTGAATCAATAAGGGCTTGATACTGTGTGCCAAACTCTTTCAAAGAGTAGCAGTTAAGACCTCTGACATCTCTTAGGCCATTAAATTGACCGCTTGAGGGAACAATGGAAATGTAAGTTATGGCAAAGTAATTTGGTATTTAGGAAAGTTTATTCCTGTCTTGAGAAATTACCTGATTGATATGTCTAGATGTCATGTTTCACACAAGACTGTGAATCTCCCAACATTAAAGACAACTTATGCTTTCCTGCTGTCCACACTACAGTGCCAAGCACTGTAAACTGTTAGGTTGAAATTAATTTTCTATCTGGATTAGTAGCAAATACGATGTTGCTATTTTTGTCCGGTGAATTCAGTGAACAAACAGAGGGAACTGGGTGTTTTGGGACCATGCCGATTCCTTTCCTGTTTTCCTACTGTGTGTTCTTTATTACAACAATATGCTTGTGTATGTGTGTGTGTGCACGCGTGCGTGCATGACAGGCAAGGTAAACTCCCTCTCAGCCTAAATGACAACAGAAGCAGTCTGACATCTAGCTTTCCTGACAGCTTGTATCTGAAACAGTCAGCTGCAAATTGCTTCAATAACCATTTAAGAGAGGTCATTTTTCTTGAACAAAAGTTAAACCATTTGCCTAAGTATTTATGGAGTTCCTTCCCGGTGCATAGTGAGACCTGGTTCCCCACGGGTGAAACAGTTGTTAGTGCTTCTAACAGCTTCCATCCCACCCAACAGGCTCTACAACAAGCCCTCAGCACCCATCTTTGGAAACATATGAATCTGAATCTCTCCAGAGGGGAGATGAACTGCTCTTAAGTCTCTTGGGCTGGTTCTGAGTGTCTCTTGATGCCTTTCCACCCACCTCCTTTAGACCCATACTTTGTTTGCAGTATGTGTTTGGTACATGAATGACACTTACATTTGGACATTGTCTCTCAGAAGTATGCTTCTCACCCACTACCAGCTCATGGTCTCAGAACCCTTGACCAAATCAGAGCCCCAACCTTTTTTTTTTTTTTTAATTTTTTAATGTTTATTTATTTTTGAGAGAGAGACAGAGACAGAGACAGACAGAGCGTGAGTGGGGGAGGGGCAGAGAAAGAGGGACACACAGGTTTCGAAGCAGGCTCCAGGCTCTGAGCTGTCAGCACAGAGCCCGACGTGGGGCTCGAACTCATGAACTGTGAGATCATGACCTGAACCAAAGGTGGACACTTAACTGACTGAGCCACCCAGGCACCCCGGAGCCCCAACCTTCTGACATGCTCCGTGGGCAAGGTCAGACACCTGGAATGCATTTTAGACTTGACTGTGTCACAAATAAAGATGGGCTTCCTATAGCAGTGAAACCTAATTATGCAATTGAAAGATGTTATAAATTTTTGTTTTTATTCTTCCAGGCTTTTAAGGGAATTGTAGAAAACAGTACCCATGAGGACCTGGTCTACAAGCAAAAAAAGAGAGAGAGAGGGAGAGAGAGGGAGAGAGAAAGTGAACGTTTTGTTCTTTATTTGCCCTGTTCGACCAGTTATCCCTTCAGTGAGGTCTTCCAATTACAGCCTGGACAGAAAAAGCCACCTGAAAGAAAGTAGAAACAAAGCTATTTCTTTAGTATTTCTGGCGGTTAAGAACATCAAGGCTTGACTCTCAAGCTGGAGTGTCCTGAGCGTTTGTAAGCACATCCTCCACCCGGTTTTAGAGGTTCTTAGAGGGTTATTCTTTCTCTCCTGCTACTTCTCTTTGTCTCGCCTGTTGCAGAAGCTTAATGAAAAGGCCCACATGGCTCCTATCTGGAAAGTATATGATAAATCACTGCAGACACGATTTCTAATGAATATGTTTTTGGGTGGCTTAAAGGAAAACGTTGTGTGAAAAACACTCAGAACATTACTTGGCACATAATAAGTATTCAATAAGTGCTATTTGTTTATTTATTTGTTTGTATGTGTCCCTACCATGGTTCCGGAGAGGATTTAAGGCAGTGTCTGAAAATAATCCCAAAGACTCTATGATATAATCTACGATTCTGGACTCCAGAGTAAAAACATGGACAACATTCTCCCTACGTTTTTCCCACATCTTACCATTCAGCCTGACCAGGTTCTGCTCGTATGTCTTGCAAGACATCTTCTATTTAAATTAATACATGTATCTCTAAAAGTCTGGCCCTCAGAGGGGCACCTGGGTGGTTCGGTTGGTTGAGCATCCCACTCTTTGGGCTCAGGTCATGACCCAAGGGAATGAGCCCCACATCAGCCTCTTCACTGAGCATGGAGCCTGCTTAATGTTCTCTCTCTCTCTCTCTCTCTCTCTCTCTCTCTGCCCCTCTTCCCTGCTTGTGCTCGCTCTCTCTAAAAAATAAAAATATATATATAAAAAAAGTAAAAGTCTGGCCTCAGAGAAGCAGTCTGCATACTGCACAACCTCTCCATTGACTATGCCACCATCCTTGGGGTTATGGTCCTTAGAGATAAGTACCACCCCCTGTGGTGTAGGCAGAATCGATACAAGTTGGAAGACCGTCAAAGGGATACCTGTGTTCAATCAGACAGCATGTGCCTAGACAGAATATACATATTGAGACAACGCAGGCAATTTGACAGAGCATCTAGTCCATTTACGTTCAGCATTATCATTGAAATATATGGATTTAGTGTTATTGTGTCATCTGTAGGTTTCATGCTTGTGGTGATGTCTCCGGTCCTTTGTAGTCTTTGCAATATTCCACTCGCAGAGTCCCCCTTAGGATCTCTTGCAGGGCTGATTTAGGGGTCATGACCTCCTTCAGTTTTTGTTGGTCTGGGGAAACTTTTCTCTCTCCTTCTGTCCTGAATGACAGCCTCACCGGATAAAGGATTCTTGGCTGCCTATTTTTCCTGTTCAGCACATTGAATATTTCCTGCCACTCCCTTCTGGCCTGCCAGGTTTCAGTGGACAGGTCTGCTATTACCCTTATGCGTCTACCTTTTTAGGTTAAGTCCTGTTTGTATCTAGCTGCTTTCAGAATTCTCTCTTTATCTTTGTATTTCAGGCAGATTGACAGAGAACCCAATCAGAAGTAGGAAGCATATCATCCGTGCATGTAAGCCAGGGAACTGCAGAGCGGTAACTGTGGTGGAAAGCTACCTAGTGCCTCGTGAGGAGATGCCAATGACATGCTTTTTTTTTTTTTGTTAATGATAAAACACCATGTACTTATCAGAATAGATTACTGAAGTATATTGAGTGGAAAATGAAATACCTCCTCCATCCCCTCACCTCTCTCCCTCTCCTAGCTCATTTCTTCTCTCCAGAGGGCACCTGTTAACAGTTGGAGATGTGTCCATTCTGATCATTTTCTATCCATTTAAAACCATGGAATACACACCAACTGTTTAAAAACATGTAAATAGGATCATATTATGTGAGCATACATTTCTACCACTTGCTTTTTTCACTTAAAAATATGTCATGGGAGTTGGTGGGGGGGTGCCCAGGTGGCTCAGTTAAACATCCGGTTCTTGATTTCAGCCCAGGTCATGATCTCACGGTGTGAGTTTGAGCCCTGCATGGGGCTCTGTGCTGAAAGCTCAGAACCTGGAGCCTGCTTTGGATTCTTTGTCTCCCATTCTCTCTGCTCTTCCCCCACTCACACTCTGTCTGTCTCTTTCTCTCCCGCAAAAATAAATAAACATTAAAAGCATACATCACGAAAATCTTTCCTTGACATTATGGTTTGATCTACTTGTTAAAAAAGAGATGTATTCCAAGTATAACTAAACCATCATTTATTTAACCATTTTCCTACCTATAAATGATTAGGTTGTTTCCAATATTTTGCTATGCAAAAAATGCTATAATAAACAACCCTGAATCCATATCACTGTGCACAGGTGTCTATGGAATGACTTGGTCAAAGGGGATAGTAATACTTTACAGGTGCTACCAAACTTACTTCTGTTATATACTCTGACAAGTTGTATACGAGATTACTTGTTTCTCCAAATCCTTATCAACAGAAAATGTGATTTGATCCTTAAACGTTTTGTCATTCTTGGAAGCAAAGAAAGCCGACTTTGGATTGTTCGACTGCCCCCTTTCAGTCCCGTATTCTTAGACATTTGCCTGACCAGAGCATGCTTCCTAGAAGTAACAACATGGTAAGAACAGGTCCAGTGGTGGTGCTCCCAGATTTTTTCTCCAGGAAAATCCGGAAGCCAGTGGGGTGGCGGCCCGGAGACTGCTCTGGAGCTGTGCTTGCCTCAGAGGCCACATTTTCTTGATATTGCATGTTATATGACTTGGCTTTTGGGACACGGACGAAGATTATGGGATGGCTGAAATTTCTCCCCGTTCCTTCCACCCTCCCAGCTGAGGCAGACGTGGAAGTGTTGGGAAGGAGCCTGCCACCACCCAGTCCGTCTGAAACAGACAAATTCTTGGTGGTGAAAAGAATGTTATATTCACATTCACTTCCATTTATACCACAGCAATTTGAATTTCTGGAGCAAAAAAAAAAAAAAATTAAGACGGACATAAAATGCCCGAGCAGTCTGGTTTTTATTTGACTTCCTCGCCTGGCCACCTGGAAGTGGCTAATGCTAGAATACTTTCATATCAATGAACTTAGCTTCTATGGGAAATAATTTTGCATTTATAGAAAAAAAAAAACCCCGTAGAATATGTTATCCCAGTATAGGCTGGTGAATATTACAGTTCCTAAAAGGGGCTTTGGAGTTTGATGTGGCATCAACTATATTGAGTTCTGAGCAGAGATAACCACTGGGGTGGCCTACTTCACTATCGGTTTGAGAAATGGCTACTGTACCACATGATTTGGGGAGAGTCAGAAAGAGGGCAGCTGGGGTTTTCCTTGCTGTGAAATCAAAACACCTCCCAAGTACTTCTTCTTTTAATCCTGAACACAAACTTCCTTCTAATTACACGACCGACCATAGCTGAACAGTGTGAGATCCACTGTGAAATGAATATTACTAATGTAAAAAAAACCCCAGCATATCCATCTTTTAAAAATTTAGTATCTTAATGTGATCCATGACTTAGTCACCTTTTGTACTGCTTTCTGTTTGATTATAATTTTATCTATTAATCATGTTAATCCAATAGACTCTGCCTTAATCAAATGTGAGTCAATTACCCAGTTCCTCAAATTATATTTTTTAATGAAAGACATTTTTTAAAATTGAATGCCAATTAGGGCCAAGCCAAACTTGTTCATAAAGTTTGGGTTATCGCAGAACAGTATGAACCCTTGACGATACCTGTAATTCCAGTTCCTTCTGACGCGGGCGTGCTGTGTGCTTTTAGACACAGCCATTAACCTCTCTGTAATTCCCGGTTTTCCACCTGTGAAATGAGGATAATGATACTTCTGGCTTGGGAAATGATTTTATGACTCTTAGTTGAAAAATGCAGCTAGAATACCAATTTTTTTTTTTTAAAAAAAGCCTTATGTAATTTTGCTCTTAATTTCTTACCATAATTGTTTTTGTTTTTCCTTAGCACCAAACGGCTTTTTGACATCATTAGAGAACTATATACATAACTCCGCCGAGAGGGAAGTCAGACTGGGAAGGGTCTCTGTAGAGCAGATTCTTTACCACGAATGACTACAGACAGTGACAAGGATACTCTCCCCACGGGCTCCCCAGAACTCTGCTGGGAAAGGCTGAAATGCTGCTTCCTAGGTCAGCAGACGAGAGTCCCAGGCTTCATCAAGGAGCATGTTACAGACCCAGAAATGGGGAGTGGGGGGGCAAGAGTGCAGAGAGGACTAGCTCACGGTTTAAGGGGCTCCATGGTTGGGTTTCTGGGGTCCTTGTGCTCCAATGATAGTCCAGAATGTGAGTCCAGAGTTATTATGAATTTTCAGTATGATTCTAAATGGAGTCTACAAACCACTGCTTAAGGATTGAACTGACTATGAGGTCAGAGGCTCAAACCTTGGGCTGGGACTGATCCGGGGCTCATCTCCACCATTTAATCAGAGAGGAAAGAGATCTCATCAGCAGACAAGTGTTTCTGCTTCTGGTCTGCAAAGCTAGCTGCCATTACACTGTCTGAAATTAGGGATCTGGACTTGTCAGGAAGAGGGCTCTTTCACAGCTGTTGAAGTTTAGGGAGGTAATGATAGTGATTTCATTCCCTTTCTTTTCAGCTCCAAGTACTCTCCTCCTCTGGTATTTTGCTCTGTTGTTTAGTTGAAATCACGTTAGTGTATTACAGGCTGATCCAGCTGAGTGCATTCTGCAGAGAAACAACAAGGAGCCTGGTGGTGGTAAAAAGCTCTCCTAATGGCAGGTGGCAGCAAGGCGCATTAGTGCTTCTTGATGGACAGCTAGGAACCACTGTCAGTTTCTACGTTCTGTGCCGCCATGGTTCCAAGGAAAATCACTTGTATTAATTAACACCAACGAGGGGCTACCTGGGCAGAGAGCTTCTGGTCCATAAAGAGGCCTGGGCAGCTGGCTGGGTAAACTGAGATGTTCCCATCCTTCTGCTAATACACTTTTGAAGCCGTTCCACTTGAACTGAAGCCCCACATTCCCAAGGTACTCAAGGCCACTTGGAGATGACATTCTACAGGAGTAGCTATTTCCGAATTGAAATGCTACTGATTGTGAGCAAAACTTCCCATTTGTATATAGTCAGAATGAAAGGCTTTTGCACTCCAGCCCTGTGATTATTTGAAAATCTCTTTTTGTGCTTCCATCAGGCTCTGGTATTGATGGCTGCCACGGGGACGCAGTGTTACTCACTGCCAGCAGGCAGCATGAAACTCAATCGTGGGCAAACATCTAGCGTTCTGGAATGCTCTAGTAACCTTGCTGTTGACTCTGAATGCCTGGGTTCTGGGTCCTGACTCTCCTCCCACTCTAGCCCCAGCAAAGGGGCCAAAGAACATCTTGTGAGGAAAAAAGAAAGGCCCTACTATGCTTGAGTTAGATAAATAAAACTTTCTGTTCCAAAATGTACAATTCTCTTAGATGTTTAGCAGTGGAATGATTAGGTCAAATAAAGTGAATACTTTGAGGCTTTTGAGAGCCAAATTTGTTCCAAGGTATTGTGTTCATTACAGTTTAATTCTAGCTATATTTTCTCCTTTGAGAATTGTCTTTGAGGTATTTTGCCCATTTACCATATCAGTTTTCATTTTTCTCTCGTCGATTTGTGTGAACTCTGTTCAAACTAAAGATGCCAGCTCTCTGTAATATTTGCTGTAATTATTGTCCTAAGGCTACTGGGGCTTAGGCTTTCTAAGGCTTTCTTCACATACAGAAAATTTTGCTTTTATCAAATAAAATCCATCCATGGAGCCCCTTTCTTTTCTGACTTCTTGGCAATGGTATTTCAATAAATATTTATTAAGAGTGTATAGTGTGCCAGGCATCGTGTGTGCCCTGGCCTCCAAGAACTTGCAATCATTATAGGAGGATATGACGGCATAGAAAATCTCACCATATTGGACTGGGGAGACTTCCATTCTGGAATGATGGCCAGCTTGGTACTCAAAGGAAACCTTTGGCTACTGAACAGTACAGGGGTTCTAGAATTATATCCTAGAAAGGACGCACTCTTGGACATATTGTTAGTTTTATAAGAGGTACAGGAAGACTCTAAAGATCCCTCCTTTTCAAATAGAAAAAGGGTAGGATAGGGCCAAAGTGGCTAGCAACAAGAAGGAGGATGGTTACCTGACCACAACTGTGTTGTAGATGGTTATGCGGCCTTGGGCCAGCCAGGATGGGAAAACCGACCTGGTACTACCCTGAGAGCTGGGCAAGAGAGGACCTCTTGTGGGCCCATGTGTTAGAGAAGGTTCTCACATCATAAAAACACACACACCAAGTGCCGACACAGCATCATCGTACGCTACACAACCACTCTCATGACTGACTCCATTAAGGCTCCAGACTTGTTCAGGATAGCATCTAAACAAAGGGTGATAAAGTCTAACTGTGGTGAGGTTTGGGTTGTTGGAGATGGATACTGCTTTAGAAGGCAGGGAGGATTCGAGGGGACAGAAGACTTTAGGTAAAAGAAAAAGTAAGTTAATCTGCTTGTTAAATCCTTTCCTTTTGAGTGAGTGCAAAATGTCCTCACACAATAAATATTGCTCCGTAGTCTCAAGTGTCCATTTTTTGTCTTTGTGTCCAGTGTGTGGTTGTAGAGGGACTCACAAATTAACACAGTATTTGCAACAGCCGCACATGACGGTACAGAAAAATTTCCAGTATTAAACAAGTCGTATTACTCTTTCATTCACAGATTTGGAGGCTTAATACAGCACATGCAATGTGTGATACCTACTGATTCGTTATATTAAAAACTAGCGAGACATCAAGGACTAGGTTTCAAATGATCTTACACACATATATAACAATAATTAAAAATTCTAAAATTTACACTATAAAGTTTCAGTTTCCTGAAATAGTTCTGAACTGTATATTTTGGTGGGCAAATATTTACATGTATACTTTGAGTGCAACGGCAACCTATTTATTTACTTACTTATTTATTAAAGTTTTAAAATTTATTTTGAGGGACAGAGAGAGCAGGGGAGGGGCAGAGAAAAAGAGAATCCCAACATGGGGCTCCATCTCACCAACCCCGAGATCAAGGGTCAGATGCTCAACCGACTGAGGCACCCAGGAACCCTCACTTTTAAAGTTTTTAGATCATTAACGTTAGTGGAAAACAAATTATGTAAGTGTCTTGATTATAATATAATAAGTGATTTTTCTGAAAGACAAATTTCAAATGATTTCACTCATGTGGAATTTAAGAAACAAAGCAAATGAGCAATGGGGCAAAAAACAGACAGGGATAGAGAGAGACAAACCAAGAAACAGACTCTTAACCGTACAGAATAACCTGATGGTTATCAGAACGAAGGTAGGTAGGGGGATGGGTGAAATAGGTGATGGAGATTAAGGAGAACACCTGTGATGAGCTCTGGGTGATTTATGGAAGTGCTGAATCACTATACTGTGCACCAGAAACTACTACTGCACTGCAGGCTACTTAACTGGAATTTAAAGAAAAACTTAAGGGGCGCCTGGGTGGCGCAGTCGGTTAAGCGTCCGACTTCAGCCAGGTCACGATCTCGCGGTCCGGGAGTTCGAGCCCCGCGTCAGGCTCTGGGCTGATGGCTCAGAGCCTGGAGCCTGTTTCTGATTCTGTGTCTCCCTCTCTCTCTGCCCCTCCCCCGTTCATGCTCTGTCTCTCTCTGTCCCAAAAATAAATAAACGTTGAAAAAAAAAATTTAAATAAAAACTTAAAAAAAATAAACTGATCAAGAAATTTAAAAGAATAAGTGACTTTTCGGAAATGAAGGCAAAAAAGTAAATCTAATCAAATAAGTATATAATCAGTTATGAATTATGGTGGTTTTTATTTCATTCCTCAGTCAACATTCACTACCTTATCAAAAGAACACCTGGAGAGATGCAATGATAGTTAACTTCAGGGGCGCCTGGGGGGCTCAGTCGACTGGGTGTCTGACTCTGGATTTCAGCTCAGGTCATGACCTCACAGTCATGAGATCGACCCCAGGCTCCGTGCTGGTCACGGAGCCTGCTTGGGATTCTCTCTCTCCCTTTCCTTCTTTCCCTCCCCCACTTGCATGTGCTCTCTCGCCATCTTTCTCTCTCAAAATAAACATTTAAAAAATAATTACCTTCAGTTGTTATTACAATTCTGCCAACTTTAAGTGACATAAAAACCGTAATTTTACACAAAATCTTCTGCTTTGTTGGGTGGATGTCTATTTTTCAAAGTAGGGGGATAGAACATGTTTTATGTATAGTGTGTAGACTTGATTTATAGCTTTTATGCATTTAGATATGGAAATACAGACATCCCAGTTTTACCCTTTCCCAAGCCGCCAAACACGTCAGGGGAAGACTTGCCTACATTTTCAAGGGGTCTGAAGGGGTCAGGTTGGTGGCTTTTAAAAAAAGTGTCTATTACATGCACTGTGAAAATTATACATGTCAAAACTTTCACTAGGATACAGTGAAAGAGGTATTTTATACATTTAAGTGACTGTGGTGGAAAAGAATTTAACAAATGATGTCTAATTAAAAAGGTTTAAAAGGTAGAACAGAATAAACCAAAAAATGTAAAGAGAAGGACATAGCAAAGGTCAAAGCAGTAACCAATGAAAAAACCAAATGATAGCATAAAAGAACCAAAAGTTGCTCTCTTAAAAAACAAATCAAAGACATTTTCGGTAACACTGATCAAGAAAAGAAAATAGAAATAATCACTATATGGAAGAAAAGGGAAAGATAACAATACATACAGGTGAAATTTTAAATATAATTAAGGAATACTACAAATAATTTTATGCCAGTTGAATTAAACAACTAGACGTAATGGACAAACTCCCAGAAAAATACAACTTAGAAAAACTGATTCAGGAAGAAATAGCTTCAATTGTCCCTTAATAATAAAAGAAATGAAAACAATCATTAAAAATCTTCCCATAAAGAAAACACTAGTTGAGTTCTAACAGACCAAACTAATATTCAACCAACTGTTCTAGAAATACAGAAAGAGGAAATACTTCCCAACATATGACTTATTTTTCTGACAAGAATAGAGAAACTGCTCTTTCTTTTTTAATGTTTATTTATTTTTGAGAAACAGAGGAGAGAGAGAGACAGAGCGTGAGCAGGGGAGGGGTAGAAAGAGAGGGAAACACAGAGTCCAAAGCAGGCTCCAGGCTTCACGCTGTCAGCACAGAGCCCAATGAGGGGCTCGAACTTACAAACCGCGAGATCATGACCCAAGCCAAAGGTGGGTGCTTAACCAATTGAGCCACCCAAAGCTTACATATCTTTGTACCAAAACCAGACAAGGAGAGACTGAGAATGGAAGATTATAGGATTTTTATGGAATTTCAGGTACAGACATATTCGTTTTCTTCAAGAGATTTGATATATAAAATTTCTTTAAATGTTTATTCATTTTTTTTTTAATTTTTTTTTTTCAATGTTTATTTATTTTTGGGACAGAGAGAGACAGAGCATGAACGGGGGAGGGGCAGAGAGAGAGGGAGACACAGAATCGGAAACAGGCTCCAGGCTCCGAGCCATCAGCCCAGAGCCCGATGCGGGGCTCGAACTCACGGACCGCGAGATCGTGACCTGGCTGAAGTCGGACGCTTAACCGACTGCGCCACCCAGGCGCCCCTGTTTATTCATTTTTGAGAGAAGGAGAGAGACAGAGTGCAAGCGGGGGTGGGGCAGAGAGAGAGGGAGACTGAATCCGAAGCAGGCTCCAGGCTCTGAGCTGTCACCACAGAGCCCTATGTGGGGCTCCAACCCACAAACCGTGAAATCATGACCTGAGCCGAAGTTGGACGCTTAACTGACTGAGCCACCCAGGCGCCCCTCATATAGAAATATCTTTACAACTGTTTAATTAAAAATCTTTCACTTGAATTCATCTAGAATTTACTTAAATATGTGACATGAGCTGAACACACACATATATAAACCTATTTCCCAAAGAGCTAACCTGTAGTTCTCTCACTAGATAAATAATCTTTTCAGAAAAAGTGAGACTTTATTACCAGGAATTTTTATTAGTAGGCATTTTAACACATGCTGACTCAGTTACTTGGGGTTTATTCCTGGTAAACCCTGATAAAAACCGATTTTGATGCTGACACACACACACACACACACACAGTAAGAGAGACCCAGGCAATCATTCAATTTAAGTTAAATTTAGTTTTAAAATTAACCCACTTTATTTGAAGAGCTTGTGTCAATAACTTAGTATCCACCTATCTTTTTAATTACCACAGTGACAGTTTAATTACCATGGACAATTAAAACAGTTAGTATTATTCTGAGTTTTTTATGTTATAGTAGATTATTTCACATTAAAAGTTAAATACCTGTCAGTTTTCATTTCCTGTTAATAAATTCCCACATTCATCAACCTCAAATATTATAACATTTTCTAACACACACACACACACACACACACACACAAACACACTCAGAGGGAGAGAGGGAGGGAGGGAATGGGAGAGGGAAAAGAGAGGGAGGGAGCCCAAGCCGATTGTTTCAGGCCTTTGCAGGAAAATTATTCAGGCAGCTGGTATCTTGTTGGCTTGGGGTTCTGATTGATGACAGACAACATAATAAATAATCTATTTACTAACTCCTAACAACTAAATAATGCCCTTATTTTTCACCGTAACTGAATTGCCAATACGGTATTGACAAAGTGTCACAGGGCTGGGGTTAAACTGACCTCATGTCACCATTTTTCTTTCTACAGCATCAGTGAAGACCCCAGAAAAGACCCTTATTACTCTGATTAATGGAAGGCACTAAAGGTTACCAGTGAACTTGGTTGTATTTATTTATTTACACTTAATTCACTGGTAAGGGGTGGATGGATGGGAATCCAGCGGGTAATGGAAAATACAGTAATTTTTTTCTTCTCTCCCACACTGTCTGCAAAAAATGACTGCTTTGCATATCGCAGGGTGCTTACTGGTGCAGGGAGCTTCTTTTTTTTTTTTTTTTAATTTTTTTTTTAACGTTTATTTATTTTTGAGACAGAGAGAGACAGAGCATGAACGGGGGAGGGGCAGAGAGAGAGGGAGACACAGAATCTAAACAGGCTCCAGGCTCTGAGCTGTCAGCACAGAGCCCGACGCGGGGCTCGAACTCACGGACTGCGAGATCATGACCTGAGCCGAAGTCAGACGCTTAACTGACTGAGCCACCCAGGTGCCCCATGGTGCAGGGAGCTTCTGATCTCCATTCCACATGGCAAGGGTACAGTGTGTGTGGCACAGAAATGGAATCTTCCCAGGGCTGAGCACAGAGTCTCGCTCCATAAATATTTGTCAATTTGGCTTGGCGACCACAGACCCTACAGAGTAGGTGGTGGCAGAGAGTAACTTTCTATGACTTTGAAGAAAGCAACCACTTAGAATCTCTGATGGTGCCTTCCAAATACAATTGTTCAACACCAGTTTAAAGTTTATTTATTTATTTTGAGAGAGACAGAGACACCACGAGTGAGGGAGGGGCAGAGAGAGAGAATCCCAAGCAGGCTCCACACTGTCAGTGCAGAGCCCGATGCCAGCCTCAAACCCCACTGAACTGTGAGATCATGACCTGAGCTGAAACCAAGAGGCAGAAGCTTAACCAACTGAGTCACCCAGGCACCCCACTCAATACCAGTTTTGGTTTTTTTTTTAACTCCTTCGTCTCTGAATATGCAGCATCATGGTGATCTGCTAACCTTCACCTCCCCTACAACTCCTTCAATTCAGGTCCTGGGTGGGAGACACCTCTGAAGTCATCTCCCCGTCTCTAATGTAATCCTTCCTTGGCTTCCACAAGACACCTAAAGCCACTGCAAGTCTCAGCACACCACAGGGCCACCACTCACGCATCTACTTCCTCTAACCCCACAGACCCATTTCCTCCTTGGACTGTAAGAACTCAGATGCTCTGCCCCAAAGCCTTAGTATTTTAGTTCCTGATTCAGTTCTTACTTACTTCGCTGATTAGTTTGTATCTTCAAAGCTTTGTCTCCCAATTAGGTTGTAAATTCTTTCGGTATGAGTTTCGATCAGACTTTTAAAATTTTTTTTTTTTTCAACGTTTATTTATTTTTGGGACAGAGAGAGACAGAGCATGAACGGGGGAGGGGCAGAGAGAGAGGGAGACACAGAATCGGAAACAGGCTCCAGGCTCTGAGCCATCAGCCCAGAGCCTGACGCGGGGCTCGAACTCACGGACCGCGAGATCGTGACCTGGCTGAAGTCGGACGCTTAACCGACTGCGCCACCCAGGCGCCCCTCGATCAGACTTTTAATGTAGCAAGTTCTTGGGCTCAGAGTAGTTGTTTATTAAGTGTCTGCAATGGAGTAACATTTGCCAGAGAGTACAAATTTAACTTCAAATCATGTATGTGTGTGTGTACAAAAGAGGGAGAGATCTTATTCATTCACCAATGTGTACTCCTTAGAAATATACATCCTTTTGCAGATTGCACTGCAGCAGAAAAACAATTCATAAAAGTGACAAGCTCTTTGAAGCACTATGGAAATAATTACTTATCAAACTAGCTCAATTACATTTCTTACTACTGATTAAGATTAATCTGGACCTTTGTATGAACAAAAATTTGGTTGCTGGGGTGGGATTTTATACCTGTATCACTATAAATTTATATCCACCATATAAAAATTGTCAACGTATATAATTAACTGTCAAAATATTCCCTAGGGTTAACTGTCAACTGAATTAACTACAAAATACAGTTAGGTTTTAATTAGCCATTTTTAAGGCCTGTAGAATTAGGTGCAGAAAGCAGTATGATGATTTCATATAAAAAAGCGCCTCTTCTCAACTTACAGATTCACATGAAATTCTAAATACATAAATATATACTTTTGAGTGAAATATGATTCCTTTCCTCCATTCTTCCCTACCTTCCTTCCTTTATTCCTTCCTTTCTTTTTGTAGCTTTGCAACTCATGTTTTAACAGCAAAATGTGAACACTTCTAGACAAGAATATTTGTCAAGCAGGAACTGCCAGTTCTTCCAAAGACTAAATTTTACCATTCCCCAACTTTCAGTATTATTTTTTAAATGTCTATGGGAAAAATCTCTCAGCTATCTGTGACATGAGGTTTTTTCATTATGTTAAAAACAATCTTATCAAATAGTTATGAGCTCATAAATCTGTGAAAAAAAATTGGTTGTGGTTGGCAGATGATGATAAACTCAAAATGTTGTTTATACATCTTTTGAGATCTTTGAGCATTGCTAATCTACACACACACACACACTGACCACACTAATAAATCAATAAAATACCATACACTTGGCTATGCCTAAGCTACATTTAGAAGTGATAAAAGTTTCAATTATTTGATTGCATTCATCTGGCTATAAAGCATCAGAATAAATTATGGAAGAGGCAGTTTATTTCCAAAGAATGAAGGTATTACGACATTTTAACTGATGATTATTTGATGTACTCTCAAATAGTAATTGACCTGATACCAAGTCCCTGGTCATCTGAAACCTGAATAAGTTGAAAATAAAATGTGTAAGTTTACAAAGAGTATTCCACTGTTTTCCAGCTCTCAGTCTGAAATCCTTTTTGGTTTCAGTTACCTGCCTTGAATGGGTGCAATGATCCAATAAACTGAAGATTGAATATAGCTCCTCTTCTTTTTGTGTTATGGAGACAATCTAACAGATTTTGGAATGATTCCCTCAAGCACTTGAAGAAACTGACATCTTCATCTACTTTTACCTCATTAAATAAAAAGGAATTCAGGATTCACGTATTTTGATTAGGAGAGTTTTGTGACATGGCAGCTTATTAAACAACGGGACTTGGTTTTTTTTAATGGACATTTTTATTTTTTAATGTTTATTTACTTTTGAGAGAGGGAGAGACAGAGTGCGAGCGGAGGAGGGGCAGAGAGAGAAGGAGGTGCAGAATCCAAAGCAGGCTCCAGGCTCTGAGCTGTCCGCACTGAGCTTGATGGAGGGCTCGAACCCACAGACCATGGGATCATGACCTGGGATGAAGTTGGACGCTTAACCTACTGAGCCACCCAGGTGCCCCCGATGGGACTTGTTTTTAACATAGGTCCATATCCTACCAAGGGGACATTATCACTCCCTAAATCTCAGGCTGTAGTTAAGTATTCCAGTGACCAGGGCTTGACATCCTGCTATGTGACCTTAAACCAGTCACTTAAACCCCATGGGTTTCAGGTTCCAAATTTATAAATAAGCAATAATAATATCACATCCAGTGGGTTATTTGGAGGATCCAATGAAACAATGTATGTGAAAATGCTTTACAAAATATTATACTATCAAACTGTACATCTATCACCAGTGTGTTACCATTATTATGTTTCTAGGCGATATTAGTCCTCAACACATACTGCCCACATAGTGTGTGATATTTATGCAGACTTACAGAAGAGGAAAATGTTACTTCTCTGGACCAACAGCTATACATACCTACCTTTATAATAGCATTTGTTACACACAGGATTTTCTTGACCTCAGTATTCTTTAAGCTTTGTTGGTCAGTTATCTCATCAGCAAAAATATGCAGGAAGCATGCAACCTAATACATTTGTATGTTATACATGTTTTAATATACTGTGGGCCTTAAAAGTTATATACAAATAAGAGTAATTTTGAAAGGATGGAAGAGACTTTGGGTGTATGTATGTAAATATTCAAAAGCAAGAAGGAAAATGAAGAGGAAAAAGATATACTCCATTTCTAACAAAACTAAGAAATAGCTAGAACCTCAAACTACAAAATAAGTGGAAGGGTAGTGGAGATTATTTAGGAATACATTAAGAAAGAGGATACTGCAGCACAGATCTTGGAAAAAGAAAAAATAAACCCACACTTTTGAAAGGTGGAGGTTTACCCTGAGATGGAAAACCTATTATCTTATATGAAACAGCAAAAAGTGAGTGTATATGCTGGCAGGAGGAGCACCCTTATACTTGGTTTTATTCCAGAAGAAGAAAAAAATAAGGCTACGAGAGAAATCACAGAGACAAGTTATACTTGTAGGAAGCAGTTTATCCCTGCCAGAGGGGGAGAAAAGTAACTTTGCTTTGGAAAAACTTCATAGGTGCTAAACCCCACTGACTCAAGAAAACGAACTTACACACAAAACTCTGCAACATAAAAAATGTTCCAGTTGGCTTTGGCCCTTCCCCAATGTGAACTTTTACAAGTACCTACTTGAGGAAATACCCATATTGCAGAGATGAAAAGTCAAAAAGAAACAATCAGAGGATTAACAGAGGCGAGGAAAACAATGAAACAAGTCGCAGATAAGCACCAGAAGATACTGTCACAGGGTGGATGAAAAGTATGACCAAAGTTTTTGCCAAAAAATCTCAGAAGCTTGGTGAAACAACTGATTCTATGAAGGAAGAACACAAACCAGTGATGTAAGAGTCAGAGAAGAGAGCAAGAGGCAAGAGAGGGGAAGGTGAAATGGGATCTGGCAGAGCTTAGGAAAAAGGTTGAAGGAAATTAGAATCAAAGGAAATTAAAACTCCACAGAAATAAAAGGGGAATTGGAAGAAGCACCAGGGAGACTGGACACTGCTAAAAACACAGTGGGATAGAAAAAGAAGGTGGAGGCAGAGGAAGGAAGGAAGGAAGGAAGGAAGGAAGGAAGGAAGGAAGACAAATGAGTAAAAGTGAGGAAAGAGTTTAAGGATAAAAACGAAGACATGGAGAAGGTAGGCAAAGGAGAGTCCACATATATATAATTGGGGTTGCTGAAGAACAAAGCACTGTTATAAAAATACTTAACATAATTTGAGAAAATTAACCTGAAATAAAAGAAATTTGTATCCACACCAGAAAGGACACACCATATTCTGGGGAAAATGGACTCAGAACAGCCAACACTGAGACATATCCTAGTAAAGTCATTGGACTTCAAGACAACACAATAGCAACAACATTCCTTGGACAGCTGGGCAAAGAGTCATTTATTATTTTTTTAATTAAAATTTTTTTAATGTTTACTTATTCTTGAGGGATAGATAGAGCACAAGCAGGAGAGGGGCAGAGCAAGAGAGGGAGACACAGAATCTGAAGAAGGCTCCCGATTCTGAGCTATCACCACAGAGCCCGACATGGGGCTCAAACCCACAGACCATGAGATCATGACATGAGCCAAAGTTGGATGCCTAACTGACTGAGCCACCAAAATGCTCCAAAGAGTCATCTCTAAAAGGAAAAAGGGTGTGCTGGCCTATGACTTCTCCATAGAAGCAGTCAATGCTAGACTGGCTTCTAAGTCAGGGGAATAACACCTATGGCAGCCTCAAGAAAAGAATGTGTAACCTAAAGATGTTATCTGGGTAGAAGGACAATAGGCAAATACTTTTGAACATGCAAGAATTCAGTGACTATTGTTCCCATCAGTCCTTCTGAAGGACTAGCTTAGAGGACAAACTTCAGCCAATTGAGATAAAATAGAAAAGGGATCAACACGAGCACTGAATGTATTAGCACTAAAATAAATGTGTGGTTCCGATTACAGAGCAGAATGTAAATATTCTGAGCCCTAAAAATGCAGACACAATATAAGTAACATAAGTTGGGAGAGTAAGGGCAGAAGAAGCTGGAAAATAAAGGCTAAGCAAATTCATACACAAAAACTTGTAGTTAACAGATTTTAATATTAACAAATCAGTTAACATAGGCAAGAGTACAACTTGCCTATATTGTACAAAAAGGAAGAACACTAAGAAAGGTGAAATAATTCTTAAAAGATGGGTGGTAGAAAAGAGAAATGGGAAGAAAGGAATACATGTAATTTTTTATGCTCTGAATAAGTAATATATAATGCCCTAAAGAACTCTGAGGGCTCATTATCATATAAATGTAAAATTTAAGGGTAACCGCTTGTAAAAATATAAAACTCCTATTTATCATGCAAAAATAGGTAAGGAAATAAAACATGTCAGAAGATTTTCACAAAACTATAAAATAGAGAACACAATATAAAAAATAGGACATGAAACTTATCCGTCATACCAGTAAATATAAATGGATTTGTTTCACCTAGTAAAAGAAAGTGACTTTGAGAATGGATCACAAAGCAAATCTAAACTTTATGTTATACATAAGAGATGTCCCCAAAGCAAAGGGAGTCAGAAAGGTTGAAAACAAAAGATGAGTAAAATATACCAGGCAAATGTACACACACACACACACACACACACACACACACACACACAAACAAGTTAACCATCTTAATGTCAGACAAGACTGAATACAGGACAGGGGTGCCTGGGTGGCTCGGTCAGTTAAGGGTCCGACTTCAGCTCAGGTCATGATCTCACACTTTGTGAGTTGTAGCCCAGAGTTGGGCCCTGTGCTGAGAGCTCAGAGCCTGGAGCCTGCTTTGGCTTCTGTGTCTCCCTCTTTCTCTGCCCCTCCCCGACTCGTGCTCTGTCTCTCTCAAAGATAAATAAACATTAAAAAAAATTTTTTTTAATTTTTGAATTTTGAGTACAGGACAAAGGGCATTAAATAACCCCCAAAAATGGGTTTCTTATTTTGTTAGCCTACACATTTAACCTGATCCCAGTAAATACAATAATTGAGTTAATCTTTTCTAGAAAATATATTAATTAGCAAGGTTAGCTAGGGAAAATCTAAAAAAATAGTATAAGAAGAAGGAACTAGCCCAAAGGAATAAGAAAATCTCTCATAATATTCTAATGATTTAAATAACGTATCATATAAATAGAAATGGCACAGAATTGAAGGTCCAGAAATTGATATACATTTGGGTTTGCAGGGAGCAAGACATCATTCTTAAGAGCAATATAAAACAAAATTACATGGAAATATTTTTTTTCCTATAATTTGGCAAAGATCAGAAAGCTCAGTAACAGACTGAATTGACAAAGTTGAAGGGAAAGAGGCATTCTCTTACCTCCCTAGCATGCGTATAATCTCTATTGTGAGACATGTGGTAAATTCCATCAAAATCCATATACCCAGCAATTCTATTTCTAATTTTTTGAAAACAGAGTTACTCATACACAGGTGAAACGACCTATGGCATTTCAATACCTTTGTATCTGCTTTGTATTAGCAAAGGACAGAAACAATCCAAAAGTCCACCAGCAGCAGACTGGTTAAGTAAGTTTCGGTACATCCAATGCATATTTTGAAATGGTCTCCCAATTACATGAAGTAGAAAAGTAAGGCACAGATTTTGTATATGTATTATGGTAGCCTTAGAACATAAGGAGGGACAAAAATACAACTATTTACTTGTATGTGCATAAAATATTTCTGAAAAGATTTTTTTAACGATGGGATAAAAATACATACATATAGGCATTTTAAGATTTTCTTCCCAAGCCCCACTGAGCTGCCAAGGGCACTGAACTCTGGGGACTACTGCTCCAGGTCCGCCCTGTTTGATACCATAGCCACTACTCACATGTGGTTTACTGAACATGTGAAATGTACTAATCCAAATTGAGATATGCTGAAAGTGTAAAATATACACTGGATGTTGAAGATGCAGAACAAGAAGAAAATGCAATAATATCTCAATAATTTTTATGTCAATAAAGAGTTTGGGATATATTGGTTTAAATAAAATGTATTATTAAAATTAACTTTACTTATTTATTTTGACTCTTTTAAGGTAGCTACTAGAAATTTTAAAATGGCATAGGTGGCATGCCTGGTATTTTTGTTGGACAAGTGAACTTAGGGAGAAGAGAGGTCATGCTCTAAACCATACCCTGTGTCCATTACACAACACTACAAAAGAGCTCAATAAAATTCTGCGGATGCTCAATACATTTTGTTAAGAAGTAAGCTACTAATTCTTTCACATCATTAGGGACTGTGTGGGCACAGTACGTGGGTAAAGATATCGCTTAAGATATTTCTCAGAAACATCACAGAAGGAAATAGAGGGAAAACATCCACTGTGAGGTTATTTACTCCACACTCTATTCAAAGATTAGGCTGACTCTATGCACTATAATGAAGTGTTTTCAAAATTGCCTTAAGGGTTAGCATATAGAAATTACGGAGGAATACAGGGGTGCCTGGGTGGCTCAGTCAGGTAAGCATTTGACTTCCACTCTGGTCATGATCACATGGCTCGTGAGTTTGAGCCCCACATTGGGCTCTGTGCTAACAGCTTGGAGCCTGGAGCCTGCTTCAGACTCTGTCTCCCTCTCTCTCTGCCCCTCCCCTGCTAGTGCTGTCTCTGTCTGGCTCTCAAAAATAAACATTTAAAAAATTAAAAAAAAAAAGAAATTAGGGAGGAGCGTTTGGCCATTCTCAATGTGAAATCATTATTACCATATATGACTTGATGAAAGATAATCCTGACAGCTAAAAATCTAAAGTCTCATGTATATCTAAAAATATTTTCAAGAGGAAAAAGAAGAAACCTACTTAAACTTCCATATACATCTGTCTTGGGTTAGTATGAACTTGAAAGAAGATTAATGAATAAAGCAGTATTTGCAGTATTATTTGAAACAACAGATTTTTTTTCTTTTTACAGATTAAGTTCTTTTTTTTTTTATTTTTTTTATTTTTTTATTTTTGGGACAGAGAGAGACAGAGCATGAACAGGGGAGGGGCAGAGAGAGAGGGAGACACAGAATCAGAAACAGGCTCCAGGCTCTGAGCCATCAGCCCAGAGCCTGACACGGGGCTCGAACTCACGGACCGCGAGATCGTGACCTGGCTGAAGTCGGACGCTTAACCGACTGCGCCACCCAGGCGCCCCAGATTAAGTTCTTTAAGAGAAACAACCTACTGCTAATTTCATTTTTTATACCAATTGAAGTAAATGAGCCGCATCTAACTTGATGTCATAAATTTAGCATTTTTCCCATTTGGAAGGATACAGGCTTTACTTTTTTCATACACTCATTTATTTTATGGAAAACATAAGTGATTTCAATAAACAAAAAGTATAAATATCAAAGAAAGAAGGAAGGAAGAAAAGACAGGAAAGAATGAAATAAAATAAGAAATGAAGGAAGAAAGGAGGGAGGAATAGGGAGGGGAAAAGGATCAATTCTAAAGATTCATCCGTTCTCATTCCAGTCCAGTCTAGAAGGGACCTAAATCATGCCATATTATAAGGTTGGCAAGACATGTAAAAGGCAACAAAACAACGTGATTTGATTGACTTCATGTCTATTACCTGCAAGTAAATGAAGTAATTACTAAATATGAACCCCCAAAATAAATGAGTAGATATTAAGCCCAGAACTTGAACTGTCTTTGAGTTCTCACTGATATCCTATCTTTTGTGCATTTTAGAGTTTAAAATAAGAATGTGCACTTTAGGCTTTGAAAGTGCATGATATTGGGTGTACATAGAATGCCATGCTGCTTCATATGCTGTAGTGTGTCTTTCTTTCCTTCGCTGTCTTTAGTAATATTAGAAATCTTTTGCATCCATCTCTAACCCAGTGGTTCTCAACTGGGGGTAATTTTGTCCTCTCCTGGAGGACAGTTCACAATGTCTGGAGATGCTTTTGGTTGTCACAGATGGAGTAGGAGTGCTACTGGCATTTAGGAGGTGGAGGCTGGGCTGGGGATACTTGTAAATATCCTACAATGCGCGGGACAGCCTATCCAAATGAAGAATTATCTGAATCAAAATGTCAAGAAGTTTAAGAAACTTTGTGCTAATCTGAAAGAGACGTCATTTTTGGTTCAAGTCCATTTTCCCTTTGGCAGCATCCTTTAGGAGGTAAACTGAGCCTGCAAATTTCAAAGAGCTGGCCTCAATTCTCAAAGTCTCTGTCTACACGCCTACATAGATTCATTTATTCATACATTCATTCAACATTTCCTAGCTTAAAAAATTTTTTTAATGTCTATTTATTACAAGACATAAGATAGAGTGCGACATTTTTAATGTCTATTTATTATGAGACAAAGATAAAGATAGAGTGCAAACACGGGAGGGGCAGTGACAGAGGGAAACAGAATTGGAAGCAGGCTCCAGGCCTTGAGCTGTCAGCACAGAGCCTGATGCAGGACTTGAACCCACGGGCTACAAGACCATGACCTGAGCCATCGTCAGTCCCTTAACCAACTGAGCCACCCAGATACCCCAAGCACTTCCTAGCTTAATTAGGAATAAAAGCACATCATATGTAGGGTAAAAAATATTGTCCAAACTGGGACACTATGGAGGGTTGTTTATTAATTACACTGGACAACAGGAGTAAGTCGAGAATGTTCTTGGTAAATCAGATCACGTGGTCACCTTAATCCGGTGGCAGTATGCAACGTCCAAAATGATAAACGCGCCACAGAGGAACTTCTAATGGCAGCCAGTTGGGTGAATGGTGTTTGGGCCCTGGAACTAGGCATCGAGGCAGAGGTCTAAGAACATTCCTGGTTTGTGTTGATAAGACCATGACATTCAAAAAGAGCGAGTATAATACCATTCCCACTACCATAGGGTTTGGTATTAGAAAGGAAAAAATAGGCATAAAACGCAGGACATCCAAAGGATACCAATCCTGCTAGAAGGCATTATAAAGGACACTTTTTACAGAAGCACTTACACACATTGCTCGCACATAGCAGGTACTCAACAGACGTCTGCTGAAGAATAAATCTCCACAGTCTGATGTGACATGTGAAGAAACCGCCTCTATGTAAACCGTTTGTATGTGTTATTTTAACTCTTGGGATTTCCTAAACGTATGTCTAAGATGCACAAAGTAGTGCTCCTACCCCTTCTGCACCACAACCAAAACTTGCAAATTTTGGATTTGTCAAAATACAGCAAAACTGTTCAGGCAAGGTAAATAAGTCTAAGTGCCAGCACCGTCGCTTTCCTATTTTCTTTTTGATCTGTAAGGTTACTAGGGGATGAGATCATCTTTTATTTATATTGCATGTGGTAAAATTTTGAAACCGGATTTTTGCACCCACATTCTCTCCCTCCATAATTAAGCCTGTAGGGCTGGCTGGCTGATATTTTTGAAAGCAGAGCTTGTCAATTTCTGTTAACACTAATTTAGAGTTCATAGCTCCATATAAGCATGGAAATGCGAGGGCAAAACAATTTGTCTAAAAAATATTTTGAGAGGAGTTGAACAAATTGAGGATCATCTGTGCACTGACTGCCAAGCGTTTCTGTTCCGATTACAGCACCGATCTCACAGCAGTATGGGAGCTCACCTTCTGTGGCACGCACATTTGATTTTCCCAGGTCCCTTTGCTTTGCCCTCCCTTTCCTTCCATTTATGCACTCCCGCTATAAATAAATGCCTTTTCCCTCCTCTTTGCCATGTGTTGTCTTTTTAATTATGCCCCAAACTCTAATATAGTCAGCCCAGATCTTGTTTGGCCATTAACTTGGGAAGACAAGAGGCTGCCTCCTGCATTTCACAGGAAACATTACAAGGGCAGACCAGGGACTTTCATCTCTTCCCACCTTCAGCAGACAGAACAATAGGCGGCTATAATCTTGTGACACCCACGCCTAATTTATCCAACCAGCAGACAGGTAGCACTCTGCAATGCTGCTCCTGTCTGAATAGGTGCAGTAAATACTCAGCTTAATAGTAGCGTCTCAGGCAGGAGGGCAACATATCACAGCGTGGCATTTTTATAATCTTCCTGGCATGCCGACAGCCAGGAGCACAGGCCAGCGCGTGTTCCCCCTCGGTGGGGCTTAGGATGCACGTAACTGTTAGATGGTGACACACTGTGCCTTTAAGCAAGTTTAACTGTTTTATATCCCCTCTGATCTGCAGCTTTGTACATCTGGTAAGCTGCCTCTTCAACTTCTGCGGGCACATCTGTGGAGCAGTTACTTGAAGCTTGCTGTGCATGGTGGGCCTGGTGCGGGGTTTCTTTGTGACTGTCTCCTGTTTATCTGTGAGGAGTTTCTCTGTGACACGGCAAGGCCACAGCTGAATACATCATTCTGGCCAAAAAGATGATAATAACCTTGTGACAGCCAGAAGGAATATACTTAGCAAAGGCCGAACAGAAATCTTGTCTGGAGAAGCACTGATTAAAAAACATTTATTTCTCCTACGTCTGTGGGTCATTTGGGCTTTGACTGATCTAGCTCTAAGCTTGTATTAGGGTCCTCCAGAGAAAGAGAAATGACAGAAAATATGTAGATTCATGAGAGAATTATTGTGGGAATTGGCTCATGAGGTTATAGGAGCTGAGAAGTCCCATAATATGTGGTCTGCAAACTGGAGAACCAGGAAAACCAGTGGTATAATTCAGCTCAAGTCTTCAGACCTGAGAACCTGGTGCTCTGATGATTGAGGGCAGGAGAAGGTGGACATTCTGGACCAAGAAGAGAGAGTTTGAATTCGCCCTTCCTCCGCTGTTTCGCTCTATTTGGGTCCTCGGAGGACTGGAGGACACCTGCCCACATTGGTGATGGTGGATATTCTTTACTCAGTTTAGTGATTCAAATGCTAATATCTTCCAGAAACATCCTCAAAGACACACCCAGAAATAATGTTATACCAGCTGTCTGAGCATCTCTTAGCCCAGTCAAGTTATATAAAATTGACAATCACGAAGTTGTAGGCTGGATCAAGTTCTGTTCCATGTGTCTCATTGTCCTTAAACAAGAGGTTACCCAAGGCACCTTCTTTCTATGGTGAAATGCAACTTGTTTCAAGTCTCGCATCTCCAGCTCATTTCCCATTGACAAATCACATGGGTGGCCAAGCCCAAGTCAAGAGACAGGGCAGTACATCCTGCTTATGAAACTGAACCAAGTCATAGAGCCAAGCTTAGCATCAAAGAGTCAGGGTAATATATTCCTCCCAGGAAACTGAAGGTGAAGGGGGAGGTAAATATTTGCCAAACAATAATCTAATCTAAAGCCCTGTCCCTGTCTATAAAATGAATAAAGCACAGCTATTTGCTAAACAATGGAATCATCGAGTCCATCAGTGTGGGTTCCATTTTTGGAAGATGTGTAGCTACGAAAGGATGAGTAGCCACATAATCTTGACCATGATAAAGTGGTCATCTCTATGACCTGTCACAAAGACTCACTAGACAATTTCAGAGCTTGGTCCTGACTCTTCAAGTCTTAGTGAACTATGTCATGGTTTGAAAGCTGACCTGCAAGGTGTGTGCAGGTATTTAATATTTGTCTCTTCTTTTGATGTTGTAAATTTCATTTGCTCAACAGACCTGTGTTCTGCTCTTTCAGCACTGCTGGTGTCTAAATAGTTCCAGAAAATAAATGTGTGTGAAAGCACTTGGGGGTTATATTAGGCTTGATATTCATTTGCAACACCAGGATGGCACATGGCTGGCATCCATTCTGAGCAGCTGAGCGATCATTTGGGAAGGTTGGTGCCCTTACCATACACTTAATGAAATATTTTGAATATCACCAGTGACTGGTTATATTTACAGTCTGTGATTCTGGCTCTTAGGCACATAAATTATGACTTTGGATCTGCTCATCAGTTCTTCCAGAGAAACTGTCTTGCCCACGGCTTTGACAGAACATCAGCTTTCGGTTGAATTACAAAGCTCCGCGTCCCAACCACACTTTCCATCATGGCCACAGCTAATTGGACCAGCAATGGGCACCTGACCCAAAGACAGCTAACGATTATGTTTGGGTCTATTAGGTAGTCTGTTATTAGGTCCCTCTTTGAGTGCGCTAGGCCCATTAGATTTTTCCATCATAGAATAATGAATTGGGAAATGTGGAATAAATCAGATGGCATCAGTGGCTAAAATTCATCCAGAAGTATGAGATTTTTCACTGTTTTAAAATCAATTTGTTGGAGTCAATCTGTCTTAGTTATCTATTGTAGCATAACAAATTACCCCCAAATTTAGTGGCTTTAAACAACAATAAACAACTTTATCTCACAGGTCCCAGGCATGGCTTAGCTGGGGCCTAGTGTGTGGTTACAGTCAAGGTGTTGGCTGAGGCCACAGTCATCTCAAGGCTCATCTGGGGCAGGATCCACTTCTCAGCTCACTCAATGTTGGCAGGATTCATTTCACTGGCTGTTGGACTGAGGGCCTCAGTTTCTTGCTGGTTCTTGGCTGAAGACCTCTGTTTCTTGCCGTTGGCCCTTTCCATCAGAGCAAGCATGTGCGAAGGGCCATGGACAGAATGTGAGCAAGGTGAAAGTCAGTCTTTATAAGTTAATCTCTGAAGTGGCATCTGTGTCCGTCAGGGTTCAACCGGACAAGCAGAACCAGTAGAAGATACACGTTAAGAGATTCGTCACAAGCAAGTGGCTATGTGGTTGTGAGAGCTGGCTATGCAAGAGGCGTAGGGCAGGACGTCAGGCTGGACAGTCTGGACTCTTGGGGGTGGGCTGAGATGCAATCCACAGGCTGAATTTGTCCTTCTTCAGGGAAGTAGCAGCTCTGCTGAAGGTCTTTCAACTGATTGAATCTCATCTACCCAGATTATACTTGAAGTCAATTTATGATGGACTTTAATCACATTTAATACTTTCACAGCAACACCTAGATTAGTATCTGATTCAAGAACTGGGGACTGGAATATCAAAAAATTCCATTACAACAGCTTTTCACTTTTGCCACATTGTATTCATTAGAAGCAAGTCACAGGTCCAGAACATAGTCAAAGGAAGGGTACTACACAGGGGAAGCCAAGATCACTGGGAACAACATTTCATAAGGCTATCTACTACAGTTACTTGTTTTCTCACAAAATAACTTTTGCAAGGGCAAATGCTTTTAAAAATGTTCCTAACTCCAGAGGAATTTGCAAAGCCATGTATATTTTTTGAATTAATTACAGTTAAATGAATGAGGTCTTATTCAGTGGTTAATTACACAGGTTTGGTGAGCAAACATAGTTTGTAACTTCAAGTGAACAAATTCAATTCTGTACAACAAACATTCTAATAAATGTGGTTTTTCCTAACAAATATTTATAGCCTCAAGGTTACAAGTCAGTGTTCCTCAGAACTACTAAAGCAAACCTCTGAACATTATAAGAAGGTCCTTTCGGGGCGCCTGGGTGGCGCAGTCGGTTAAGCGTCCGACTTCAGCCAGGTCACGATCTCGCGGTCCGTGAGTTCGAGCCCCGCGTCAGGCTCTGGGCTGATGGCTCGGAGCCTGGAGCCTGTTTCCGATTCTGTGTCTCCCTCTCTCTCTGCCCCTCCCCCGTTCATGCTCTGTCTCTCTCTGTCCCAAAAATAAAATAAACGTTGAAAAAAAAAAAAAAATTAAAAAAAAAAAAAAAAAAGAAGGTCCTTTGGTCTTCTCAGTTAAAACAAATATAGACTGAAACTTCCAAAATGACAAAAAAACCACGAAAAATCAGTACAGATTTAGCTTAAATTTTACGAGCATTGATACGTAAATACTGACCGATCTTCGTCCTTGTATTTTTAAACATAAGATATTGGGTATCCCAGTACTTTGCATCCTCAGAATCTCTTGTCAACCAGTTCCTCACTTAAAGTACTTCATTAAGGATCATTAAAAGCAATGGCAAGTGAATTCTACTATAATTTTAACCAAGGTGGAATTAAAATACTTGGTGCTTCTAATGCTCGATTTCTACAGTCTAAGGGAGGGAAAGACCAGTGGCCGTTCCGGACCATGAAGGGCCAAAATTACGAGCAAACCGAAGCCATGAATGAGCTGAGCTTTGAGATGGAATAAAAGCCAACAGAAAAGAGGCAAGCGAACACACCTAGGTGGAGACCAAGGACAGGAGAGGGAAGGTAATGGCAAGACACCAGAAGGAAGATCATTGACCTTTCACTGCTAAGGCTGCCTCGAGTTCATCTCCTGTCTCCACCATTTCTGGCCTGGACTCCTCCTCTTGGATACTCACTACATCCCCTCCCTCCATCCCCCCGTGCCATCAACATTACTTGCTTGAGTGTGTCTCTTCCTTGTCTTGAAAATGGATGATCTATGTTTATAAAACGGCACTTTTAGTTAAAATCAAGACTTTAAAAAATTGTGGTAAAATACACATACCGTAAGGTTTATCATCTTCACCCCCTTTTAAGCATACAGTTCAGTGGCAGTAAGCACGGTGACACTGTTGTACAACCATCACCACCACCCATCTCCAGAATTTTCTCCTCTTTCCCAACTAAGACTCTATACCCATTAAGCAATCACTCCCCTGGCCCCTAGCAACCACTAATCTACTTTCCATCTCTATAAATTTGACTACTTAAGGTACCTCATAGAGGTAGAATCACATAGCATTCATCCTTTTGTGACCTAGCAGAATGTCTTCAAGGTTGTAGCCTGTGTCAGTTTCCTTCTCTTTTAACTGAGTAACGTTCATTGTACGTATATGCCACGTTTTGCTGATCCATTCATCTGTAGATGGACAGTTGGACTGCTTCTACCTTTGGCTATTGTGAATAATGCTGCTATGAACACAGGTGTATGAATATTTTTTCTCTGCTCTCACCTCTTTTACATACAAATCCAAAGGTGGAATTGATGAATCATATAGTAATTCTATATTTAACTTGGGGGGAACTGACATAGTGGCTGTACCATTTTGAATTGCCATCAAGGTCCCAATTTTCCTCTATTCTCACCAACATCTCCTAGTTTCTGGTTTTGGTTTTTGTTTTTTGTTTAGATGGCAGCCATACCAATGAGGGTGAGGTGGTCAAAGGAAGTGCTAGTAAAGAGATGCATGAACTAAGTTGGAACTAAAACCGAAACTGACAGGATTCTGAAGGATCTGTTTGTAGCTGCCTTAGCATCTCTGCTTCTTTCCGCAGCCCTGCTTCGTTTTTTTTTCTTATCCTACTGACTGGCTTTTGCTGCTTACTTAGGGTTTTCTGCCCTCTCATCACTTTGGCCTGCATGCGGCCTGTCATGGCTCTTCTAGTCCACTCTACACTCTGTGACTTCTTCTTTTTAAATTTTATTTAAATTCAAGTTAGTTAACATACAGTGTAGTCTCGGCTTCAGGAGTAGAACCCAGGGATTCACATCTGACACATGACACCCAGTGCTCATCCCGAAAAGTGCCCTCCTTAATGCACATCACCCATTTAACCCAGCCCCCCACCTACCTTCTCTCTACATGCTGTGACTTCTTGAAAACATCTTCAGATTTAATACCCACTGACACCCACTTTGGACTCTCATTTCCCATACTGGTGGTCAGAGAACTGATTATTCTGACTCATCATTTTGATCATGGACTTGCCCAGTGATGGGCTAACCTAGAATTATGTGACTGCTCTGGCCTAGTCAGCCATGCCCAGAAGGGTACAGTCACACTGAAAAATGACTAATGAAGCACTGAGGACGGAAGGTGGGGCAGATCCCCTAGAAGGAAGGGTATGCGTATGTGTGTGTGGGTATACACATAATGGGCAATGAATGGTTGCCATACACTGAATGGTATCTTCCTAAGGTTTCCCAGCATCAATTCATTCATCAATCAGTACATAATGAGTGCATATTTATAATATAAGAGGTAGTGGGCTAGGCATTTATAATGCTCTGAGCACTGGTGTAAGAGAGCACTATACTGTGGGACACCACAAAATGCTAATGGACTTCTCAAAAATTTTGAAATCTAGTTAGAGATGAGACATCTACCTCCACAAAACTTTAAGTTGCAATATAAAACACCAATACTGTGGATCTGTACGTAATTTCCTGACCAACTTTCTAAAAAGTGCGGTATACATTAAGTGCTGTGCATTCTGAGGGATTGCTACAGTATGAAATTATCTGAGAAGACTTTATGGAGGACTTGATCTGGGATTCTAAGGATGGCAGGTTTCACAGTTAGAGAGGTTGGAGAAAGCAACTGATTAGTCAACAAATATTTACTGCATGCTTAACCATGATTAGGTACTGTACTAGAAGCTGAAGACACAGAAGAACGTAAGACATTCTTCTGAAGGGGTCTGTAATCTAGAGACAAACAAAAAACAATAGTGGCAGACGTCAAGGTGGCAAATGATGAGCTATGTTTCAAAAGAAAAAAAAAATCTAGCCTTTGTTATCACCAACACAAGAAATCTAAGAGACATGACATGGTCTCTGGAAATTAAGGCCACCCTTGCAATTTACTCTGGCTTTGGGAAAATGTATACGCTTCAAGCCCCACAGAAATGCCCATCGTCCCCATGGGTCTGCCACCACCTGTCTCTGGATGGGACAGAGAAGGGACAGGCTGCTCTTGGGTTACCTCCTACAGTACTCTTCAAAAGCCCATGCAGTATTGCTACTTTCTAGAGGCCATTGGCTGGGGGCAGAAGCTCATAGCTCCGTCTAGGGAGACAACGCTGGTCAAAGGGGAGAGCAAGAGGCTGGGATACAGCCGGGAAGAACGGAGCTTCCAGATGGACAAAGGCCATGGCCAGGGCCACGGCGCTCCAATCTTTCATGGAACAAAACTCATTTTCTGATTTGCTTAATATTCTGTAATCAAAAAGCAGCCCTGCAGAGGAGAGATGATAATAGATACTTACTATACAGACATTATCTTTTCTGTTTGTTTTTAATTTATTTTTTTCTTTTTTAAACCATGAACTGTTGGTTTACTCTAACACTTAGTGTTAAAAAATGAATGGTGGCTTGCTCTATATTCTAATGCTGAACAAGCATTCTCATTTCTAATAACCCAAGTTTTAATGACTCCAGAGGGCTTAGTAAACAAAAAAACCTTTCGCTAATGCCACATAATAATATCATCAACAAGTCCACTGCTAGGAAGGTCCTGATGTTGCCTTTACATTCGGTTACCTTCTAGCTCTCAGCCCAGACTTTCTGAACATTCAGAATAGAAATTTCTTGCTGGTTAAAACGAGGGCTACTTAATTCAGAAGCAAAACAGGTCCTTCTCTGGTACAAAGTCTCTACTTTTTCTCTGGCTGGCTCCAGGCGTAGGGAGGTAGTTCCCAGGCACTTACCTCAGAGCAGCTTTAGAAGAAAGGAATCTGAACTTGATCCCAAATAAGCTGGGGGACCAGGAAGGGGAATGGGGCAGATGCACTTATTTATTTCAGCGCCTTTACATAGTGATGAGGTCCTTATTTCTGCCTTCCCCTCAAGCCTCAGAAATCCTTACAAGGGGGCAGTAGGATCAGATCATACATTTAAATTATTTTCAAAGACATCAAGCAATTCCAACTTCTCTAATACAGCAACCTTCCAAAGGAACGATAAATCTCCAAACCAGAGACAGGCTTCTCACTTTAAAATTTTAGCTGGGAAAGACTGATTATGTATTTAAGCTTTGGAGCTGTGTAAAGCTTTGTTAGGCAAATCAGTGACCAGACCGTCTCTCCTAGCTCAAAATCTACAGCTCCTATTTATATATGATGAATCTTCGAGGACTTCTTAACAGAAATCATCATCAGTCCTTTGCATATCGTCCACAGAGCCAGGGACTTGGTGGAGCTGATGGCAGACTTTTCACTTCAACAAGCCTCACTACTATAATGGAAATCCAAAGGCCTGGAAACAAGGTACGTAGTTCCCTGACTAATTTTATTATGCAGACACACACTTAATGGCTCCTGTTACAATCGCATCCAGGGTGGGAAACAGTACTGGATTGTGACCATCACACTAAATCGACAAGGATTATCAGTCATTAAAAAGGAACCAAATTAGCATCAAGCAGTAATATTTTATACTTATCAAATCTTCTGCTGGTCAAGGTCCATTACTGAGCGACACCATAAAGGCAGGAACCATCAGCTCATTCTCCAGAACATTTAAATCTCTATTGTATTTGTGTAGGATATAATTTCTGGTAGCAATAAAGCCTAATAAAGGTTATACCCCAATGAATAGAGTGTTAATAAATTGACCCATGACATTTAAATGGATAATTATGTTTGAGATAAAGGAAGAATCTCTTGTTTCCATGAGGAAGGGTTTCAAGTTGTGCCCAACCCAAGTTACCCACCAGCCACAGGATGGTTCTACATGGCTTTACAGTGCTATAAAATATTAATTTTGCTGGTTACCATTGTATTAGATTAATTATTCATCAGGCCCTCCCAACAACTCCTATCTATCCGAATCATCAAGGCTTAAATTTAAAATGTTTCCACATGAGAAGAAATTGTATGGAAATTAACTGCCACCTGTACTTCTATGCGGGAGTTAGAAACGCTAAGGTTTATCTTCCCCTCGGCCCCCTGCCACAGTGTTGCCTGCCTGTCATGAGATGTTATCTTCACTTGGTGGAGAAGTGAAGAGTCGGGGAGCGATTAGGAGGCCAAAGGAGCTGTTACTGAACATGATGGATTAGATCCAACTGGAACAGTCCAACATATGTTATGTACTGATGCCTCTCAGTTCTCATTAGGACGATGCCACAGACAACTAGCAAAACCTATCGGAGAGAAACAAAACAAAGCAGAAATGCTGCAGGGGGTGCAGGCACGGCCCCCCTACAGTCTCTTGGGCAAGGCTTCTTCTCTGTCTTTCCTGTGCTGCATTAGGCTCAGGAAAAAAGACTTTTTGTGTGACACAACTAACACTAACTTGTTTCAGTATCAATTAATATTTAATTTGTGCATTTGTTCAACCAACATTTATGCATTCATATTATGTAGCTATTAGACTCTCTTTTGAGAAGAAACTGGTTATGTGTTCTCACATAAATCAAATGCAAGAAACGTTATTAATTCTCAGAAGAAATCCCAGAGAAGCCAGCCCCCAAGACTGCCATCTCTTTCAAAGCCAGGGACTCGCTTTTATTATTCGTTAGATGCCGGGTGCTTAGCAATAAATCTTCAGTAGGTAAATGAATATAGTGGGTTTTTTTGAGGAAATTTCCCACCAACGATATGGTAGACTAGAAACCCCAAATAGATCTCCCTGTATAAATTATAGAAAACCTCCTTTAGAAATGCACTGTTGAGCTGGAAATAAAGTGAGGAATCCTCAGATGACAAAAATATAGTGAAGTGGGAGTTTGTATAGCAATGACATCAGCTTTCATTCTGGAGAGCTTCTGATGGAATCTGGTGACTTTGAGCTTCCATTTTGACTATTGTATAGGAAAAGGGAGACAGAAGATAAAACATATAGCCTACCTAAGATCAACAGTCTAATAGGAAAGCCCTGCATAAATCTGGGATCCTTAAGAGTTATAGCATAAGAGAGACAATGAACTAGAACAGTAAACCTGCAAAGGGGGACTAAAAAGAAAATTACGTTTCCTGACCTTGGCAATGGGAAGAGGGGGAACAAAATTTTTTATAACCACAAATAAGCCCACACAAGGATTTGCAACCCAAATCACACTTTCAGAATATTCTGATAAAGATCAGGCCAAAAATTTAGTTTAACATGGGATAAGGAAACTGGATGAAGCAAATGTTAAACCCTCTATAGAAGTACATGCTTGGAACCAAGGCTTTCAAAATATCCATGAAATCTCAGTTCACAGTAAAATAATGATATCATCATCATCATCATCATCATCAGTAAAGAAGCAAGATACTACAGATGACAGCTAACAGAAATGTCAATCAGGAGAATACTGGAATTTTAGATGCAAAATCAAAATAATTATATTTTAATATATTTAATATGAATAAAGGACATGGAACTTTATTTAAAAAAAATTTTTTTTTAACATTTATTTATTTTTGAGACAGAGAGAGACAGAGCATGAACGGGGGAGGGTCAGAGAGAGGGAGACACAGAATCCGAAACAGGCTCCAGGCTCTGAGCTGTCAGCACAGAGCCCGACGTGGGGCTCGAACCCACGGACCGTGAGATCATGACCTGAGCCGAAGTCGGCCGCTTAACTGACCGAGCCACCCAGGCGCCCCAAGGAACTTTAAAAATGATATAGCAGATGTGAAAAAGAACCAAAGGGAATATCTAGAAATAAAGTACTGAATAACTAGAATAAAAACACTCAGTAGACAGAACAGATAAAGCTAAAGAGAAAACTAGCCAAATGACAGAGGTAAGACATTATCCACAATGCCATGTGGATCAAAAATAATTGAGATGACATGAAAATACTACAGAGAAGGTAAGTTATATGGAATACATATGCATCATCAGAGTTAAAGAAAGAAGTGAGAGAAAACGTAAGACAGATTCAGAAGACAATGGATGAAAAATTTCCAGAAATGACAAAAAACTCCAACCTTCAACTCCAAGACCCAAAACATCTCAAGCAGGATAAATAAGGAGAAATTCACCTGTGGACAAGAAAATAAAATCTCAAAACACCCAAGAAAAGGAGATGATATTAAAACCAGCTATGGAAAAAAGAGTTCATCCTCAAAGGAATGTCGCTTGGCCTGCAGCTGATTTTTCAACAGCCACAACACAATCCATAAGACAAGGAAATGACCTATTGTTCTGAGAGGAAAAAGAGAATTGTTAAAACAGAATTCTGTACCTAATAAAATTATCTTCCAGGAGCAGAGTAAAGATACTGTCACAGGAACAAAATCAGTTTGCTACCAAAGTACCAGCATGAAAGGAAATTCTAAGTGATATTCCTCAGGCAGAGGAAAAATGATCGCCAAATGAAAATTTGATATTCAAGGAGAAAATGTAAGCAAAGAAACTGATAAATACATAGATAAAAGTACATGAAAATTTTCTTTATGAAACAACAATTATCCAATTTGTGAGACTCCTAAAAAATGAGATTTAACTTAGAGGAAGAAAACAGCCAATAAGTTAGGATGGGAATGATCACTTTAAAATGTTCTAAGTTCCAGGGTGCCTGAGGGGCTCATTCGGTTAAGTGTCTGCCTTTGGCTCAGGTCACGATCTCAGTTCACTAGCTGAAGCCCCACATCAGGCTCTGTGCTGTCAGGGCAGAGCCTGCTTTGGATCCTCTGTCTCCCTGTCTCTGCCCCTACCCTGTGCATGCACACCTTCATAAATAAATAAATAAATAAACAAACACACAAATAAGTAAAAAAAAAAAAAAGAAAAAAGAAATGTTCTAAGTTCCTTATACTGTTTTGAGAAGGGTAAAATATTAGCTTTGTATTTGAAAACATCAACTACTTATATGTTTAAGGAAATCAGTGAAAAGTATAGCAACAGAGCATAAAATTCCCAACTTTGGTAACAGTAAAAAGAGAATGACGGAAAGATAAACATGATCAAACCTAAAAGAAAGGCAAGAAAGGAGAAAAAAGATAAACACAATATGAAGGACAAATGAAAAACACAAAATCAGGGAGGACAAAGGAACCCAAACATCTCACTAATCTCGATAAATTTATAAGACTATCCAGTTAAAAGACAAAGATTTTCAGAGAGGATTAAAAATGTAACAATTATAAATAACTGTAACAATTTATAGAGCTATAACAATAATATAACATATAGTAACATAGCTTTAACATGTGTAAAGCAAAAACTGACGGAGCTACATAGAGAAACTGAAAAAAATCCCACCTGTACCTTTCTCTATTTTTCATAAGACAGATAATCGGCAAGAGTGCAGTAGACCTAAGCAATCATTAAGAAACTTCACCTGGTGGATAAATATGAAACACTGTACCCAACTGGAAAGCTCCCATTCTTTTTGTATTCGTTTTCCATTGCTGTCATAACAAATTAACACAAACTAAACTTAGCAGCTTACAACAACACAATTTAATAACTCACAGTTTTATAGGTTCAGAGTACACATGGGTCTTACCAGGCTAAAACCACGGCGGCAGGACTGCTTTCCTTCCTGAAGGCTCTGGGGGAGAATGTAATCGCTGGCTCATGCAGGCTGTCGGCAGAATTTAGGTCCATGCATTTACAGGACTGAGGCCCCCATTTCCTTGCTGGCTGTTGGGCTAGTGTTGTCCTCAGCTTCTAAAAGCCACACCACATTCTTTGGCTTGTGGGCCTCTTCATCTTCAAAGCCAGCAATGGTGGCGGGAGTCCTCCTCCTGCCTCACCTCTTCTGCCATCTCTTCCATCCCGTCTCTGACCAACACGAGAAATCTGTCCTGGAAATCAAGAAGAAAACGCTAAGCTGACAGAAAATTAGGAACAAGTTTTTTAAAGTCCTTTAGAAAAACAGACACGAGAATGGCAAATGAAACAACAATATGAGTAGATGCGTAACCTCATGAGTAATTAGAAATATAAATAAAAACCACAATGAAATCCACTTTATACCCACAGGATTAGCAAACATGAAAAACGTTGAGATGCTGGCATGGATGTGAAAAGGATGTGAAACAATGGAAACTCTTACAGAGTTTCACAGGCATAACCACTTATAGAAGCCAATTTTCAATTTCAAAGTAGTTACACATACACATCTCCTATGATGTGGCATTCTAACCCTAGGTTTGTACATCGAACAGTGGTTCTCAAAGGGAAAGTCAGTGGATCGTGTGTCTTAGAATCAATGGAGAGTTTGTAAAGATGCAGATGCCTGGCCTCCACAGAAGGATTCTATTTTTTTTTTTTTAATGTTTATTTTGGGGGGGGGGGGACACAGAGAGAGAAGAGAGAGAATCCCAAGCAGGCTCTATGTTGTGAGCACAGAGCCGGATATGGGGCTTGATCTCGCAAACCGTGAGATCATGACCTGAGCCAAAATCAGGAGTCAGACACTCAACCAACTGAGCCATCCAGGCGCCCCAGAAGGATTCTTGATCACTATCCTTGGGGATAAAGTCTGCGGATTTTTGTAGTGCTCCAGGCAATGCAAATGCACGCTGAAGTTTGAGATCTACTGCTCCAGGGCATCTCTTGCCTGTGTGTGAGACACGTAGAGCAGAATTTATAGCTGTACTGCTTTAAATAAAGAAAAGAAACTGCCCAAATATGCATCAATAGTAGAATGGATACCTAAATTATGGCAAATTCATACAATGCAAACGAATCTAGTAGCTATACGCACCCACAGGTTGAATTTCAGGTACATAAAAGAATGGAGGCGGGGAAGCAAAAGAGTTATACAGTATAATTACAATATAATATAATTACAAAATGCTAAATACAAGAGTGTGCAAAGGCAAACTATATAATTATATGATTTAGGGAAACATACATATAAATTTTGGGGTACATACATAGGGAATAATAAGAACAAATTGAGGATAACAGTTTCTTCTGTGGGGAGGGAGGTGGATGGCAGTAGGAACAGGCCTATGGGACTTGTGGGGACACTGATAATGTTTACAAATGGGTGTTCGCTCTAATGTCGTTCTTTATAACTTACACAATCGATACAAATATATGTATGTAGGTATTCAATATATAATACAAAATTTTTAAACGGCGGGGGGAAGTGGTTGAAGAGATAGGGATTAAAAGTTGACTGTTCACTTAGCAAACTTGTTATGAATGCTTCTGAAAGTGCTTTGGACAACTCTTTAAAAGTCTTACTCTTGATGACCATGATGCTGGTCTCTAAGGCAGAAACTACGAAAAAGGAGAGCTAGCAAAGGAGGGCAGGGGGAGAACTCTGCAACATTTGGGAAAACATCTCTAGACTTTCCAAACAAATTTTGCTGACCTGTCAACACTTCAGATAATTAAGAAGAGGTCCTAGAGAGGACAAACCACTTGATACTGAGTGTGCCCTGTCTTATGCTTGATCACGCTGATGGTGAGCAAGCCAAGTGTCAGGCAATAAACATGACCTTCTCAAAGACCAACTTTCCCATCGTGCAACCTGCCATGGTCCTTGATAGATATTTTTCGAAAGCTGCCTCTGACTGCACTGAACCTATCGCTTATTTAATGCTATTTGTGGCATGCTAAATAATGTAGCATCTCCAAATTTCTCATTTTTCTTCTGTGAGAAATTAATATCCTGGTTGAATCAGTTCTCTCATTTCCCTAGTTTTATAAGGCCCAGTATAAACCAAGAGCTGATGTTGAAAAATAAAAACGATGAGGAGCAGTACTCTCATGACCAGACTCTTCCTTTCTGAAATGGCATCTTTTCCTTCCTCTACTGCACTGAAGGACAGAGAGTCCATACTTCATCCCTATGAAACAGAACAAGATCCACGTAGAAGTGCTTTCTAAAAGTAGCCCTGAGGGGCGCCTGGGTGGCACAGTCGGTTAAGCGTCCGACTTCAGCCAGGTCACGATCTCGCGGTCCGTGAGTTCGAGCCCCGCGTCGGGCTCTGGGCTGATGGCTCAGAGCCTGGAGCCTGTTTCCGATTCTGTGTCTCCCTCTCTCTCTGCCCCTCCCCCGTTCATGCTCTGTCTCTCTCTGTCCCAAAAATAAATAAACGTTGAAAAAAAAAATTTTTTTTAAATAAATAAAATAAATAAATAAATAAAAGTAGCCCTGAGACGCCATCTAGAAGACTGTGCCAGGCTGGCTATAATAACAAAGTTTATTATGTTGGGCTTTGTATTGCATTTTCTGTGTTTGTTTGTTTTTAAGACCTGACTTTCTTCCTATGGACAGAGAAAACCCAACAGACCTTAAGTATCTTTGCTAATTTACAATGTAGTTGTAGTGATCTCTTGATGTGGAGCAAATACAAAGGATACAGTTACCACCCACCAAGAATAGTCACAATGAGGAGCCCTAGATGGGTGGGTTTAGAAGAGAAGGGCCTGTATTTATTTCGCTCGCTAACTTCGAAGCACCTCTTCACAAAGTCTGTCCACTCCTTAGACCACTAGCATAGTCAAACCTTTATACATACATGATCTGGGAGGCTCATTTTCATGACCCGCCTTTGTTAATGACAAGCCGTGTGACTTTGAATGGATCACTCAACAGCTTCCGCATTAGTCAAGGCAAACTGTTACGATAAAAAGTACAGCATCTCCGTGGCTTAACATGACAAACAAGGCCTTGTCACATATGCCAAAGTTCAAAGCAGGATGGACAGATTTCCTCCAACAGGTGACTCGGGGACCCAGGCTCTTTCTGCTGTAGTTCTACTATCCTCACAAATGGTCTCCAAGGTCACTGTAGAAGAGGGAGGAAGGAAGGCATGGAGAAGTCTCACCCTCTCTTAATGTTCCAACCCATAAATGACACATTCCTCTCCTCACATTCATTTGGTGAGAACTAGTCACGTGGCTCCACCTACTTATAAGGAGCTGGGAAATGCAGTTTAGCTCTGTGCCCAAGAAGAGGAAATGGGGCTGCTGAACATCCTAATTGCTGCCACTGTCTCATTATTTGGGGCCTCATTTCCTTTCTCTCTAAAGTGGGGATAATTGTTTCTGCCGAGCCCTAACTCAGAGAATAATGAGGAACATGAGAGCATTAAAAAAATGAAAGCATGATCTAAATAAGAGATATTGAAAATACAGGAAAGCGCTATCATTTCTAACACTGAGTTGGGTCCAGGACCCAGGTTTCAAAATGACTCTCCATGGAGCCTAAGTAGGTCTGTTTATTCAATGCTGACAGAATCCTACACTTGATTTATAGGCAGGATTTCGACAGACACCCCACCCATTTTGTTTATGATGAAAAGGATGAAGTCCCAGAGGAAGTGATGCCAGCAAAAGTTTTACATTAAAGGGACCCTTAGAGATTTTCCACACCATTAAAAGTGCAAAGGATAAAATGTTGGAAGCTGACCCAAACTTAGAAGGAAGTGTAACTACTCACCAGGGCACAGAAAAGATGCTTGTTCTCCATCATGAATTAGATGACGAAAAGAAAGCAAGCACTGTTTGAACTCACCTTAAAAACAAAAATTATGTTTATCTATCTTTGAGAGAGAGAGAGAGACAGACAGAGTATGAGCATATGAGCAGGGGAGGGGCAGAGAGAGAGGGAGACACAGAATCTGAAGCAGGCTCCAGGCTCCGAGCTGTCAGCACAGAGCCTGACACGGGGCTCAAACCCACAAACTTTGAGGTCATAACCTGAGCCGGTCAGACGTTTAACCAACTGAGTCCCCCAGGCGCCCCTGTTTCAACTACTTCTGATTAGTTTGTTACCAAGTAAACAGCTTGATGCTCAGTGTTTCTAATGTTTTAAATCACAACGCATTAAGTATTAGTTTTACTACTTCTTTTTTTTTTTTATTTTTTTTTTCAACGTTTATTTATTTTTGGGACAGAGAGAGACACAGCATGAACGGGGGAGGGGCAGAGAGAGAGGGAGACACAGAATCGGAAACAGGCTCCAGGCTCTGAGCCATCAGCCCAGAGCCCGACGCGGGGCTCGAACTCACGGACTGCGAGATCGTGACCTGGCTGAAGTCGGACGCTTAACCGACTGCGCCACCCAGGCGCCCCTAGTTTTACTACTTCTAAATTCTCCTTATACATTTGCCGTCAACAGTAAGACAGATTTTAAATGTTTTGACAAAAATGTTTAAAGGTCACAAAAACAACTGTCATTTTTTGTCACCGTTATTCGGGGTGACTTGCTCAGTCATTTTTACACTTCGGCACTACCATGCAAAGTAAGGACTGTCTGTATGGTGTGCTGATTTCACGTATGTGTTTCACTTAAAGACTTGTGCCTGAGAAGAAAAGCATTTTTAATATGGCTCGTCTTCATTAGAGTTCCCATTCTTTGGGAGACCGTTTTGCCAATGACAAGATGATTAACACTAAGTAAGCTTATTAAGATCTAAAAAGGACTGTTAACTGCAGAAAAATAGTTTCTTCATCGAAGGGTTGTCAGCAAGTCTAATTTATTAGCTTGTCATATTCTGTGAGTGGGAACATAAATCTCGTATCAGGGACCAAGATAAAAAAGACTAGGAATACCTGCCATAGCAAAAGTCTCCACCTTCTTCCCAAAGGTAAACATATACATCACCTTAGTCTTCTAGGTGGGAAAGTGGGATCACCTACATCCAAAAATATGAAACTCTATTATGGATGTCATGTGAGTGAAAGCTGCACACCAGAAGCCTAATTTATAATAGCACTGTAATGCCAAAAATGGGCTAAAAATTCAAAATGCTAACAAACCACATAACACAACCCTTCTAGGAAGTGTTTATACTACCTAAAGTAGTATAAATGAGACCAGCCATAATCTCCTTGGAAAAATAAAGAGCTAGGAGGTGTTTATCTAAAAAGGTTAGGGAAGTTTTAGGTCTGTGGAATGGATTTTAGGTCTTAATCTCTGAGTCATGCTGAATTCAAACCAGCCTGAGAAAAGTGGGAAACCGCTGGCTCAAAGGCCAGGGGGTCTAACCTCAGGCCTGGCTCAGTTTGGGTTCCCAAACAGTGCCAGCAAATACTCATCTTGCCATCTCCCGGCTTCCTTTTCAGGGCATCTCTCTCAAGAGGGCAAGATGGCCACCCGCAGTCCCAGGCCTGTATCTTCTGGCTCAACAGCTCCGCGAAATAGAGCTCTTCTATTCCTAGTAGAACCACCAAAGTCCCGAGACTCCTCTCATCAAACTAACTCGAGTCAGGTACCACCATGGATTAGTTATGGTGGTCAGAATTAGAACCTAGGTCTACCCTGGGGCTGGAGAGGAGGACAGCATGAGCCCACAGTGGGGCAAACCGCGTTGGCGGGCAGTGGAAAGGGGGGCCCGAGAAAAAGGATAAATGAAAATAGGGCAGGAAAAAAGAACGGATGACCACAATGGAATGACACGGAACCTGAGTTTAAAGGACCTTAGGGATCAAATTCCAGACCAAACAAACTCTACCCCTGATGAAGGGACGCAGGCTACAGGCCCCTGACAGGTAATGATTCCGTTTCTGCTTTCCCTCCTCTCATGGCAGGGAAGCTAATTCCATGGATGAACAGTTCTGGTTGTCAGCGTTCTTACACTGCTGCCCAAACTCCCCTTGCTGCACTTTCTCACTTGGGCCCGATTTCTGTCTCCAGGACCACAAGAGGAGCAACTCCACACTCCCTGAAGCGGTGGACACAGCTAGTGGCACCTTCCCCATCAGTCTTCAGAGGCTTCCTCCCCAACCTGCATGCATATAGAGTTAGGAGGTGTTTATCCAAAAAAAGGTTAGGGAGGTTCGGTCTCTGGAATGGGCTTTAGGTCTTAATGAATCACTGCCTCGAGTCCAATTCAAACCAGCTTTAGAAAAGTAGGAATCCACTGGCTCACCCCCCCCCCCCCACGTACAATTAGAAGTGGATTAACTGTGAAGCTCCCAAAATTCAGACGTCAGGGCCCCTCACCAGCACAAGATGCCGCAAGCACTGAGAGTTACAAGAGGGTCCTAGGAGGGAAGGGGAAGCCAGGGTTCCACCAGAAAGCATTTCTACTTAAATATTTCTGGAGCTCTCGGAAAAAAGGGACCTGAATCTCCAAGCTCCAGTAATTTGTTGTGATCCTCATTGAAAATAAATATTCCAATTCGTATCTAATTGTGTATTTGTAATTTTGTAGTCTTTTTTTTTTTAAGTTGATTTATTTTGAGAGAGACAGAGAGAGCATGAGTGGGGGAAGAGCAGAGAGAGAGAGGGACAGAGAGAGAATCCCAGGCAGGCTCCACGCTGTTCAGCACAGAGCCCTACCTGGGGCTCAATCCCACAAACTGTGAGATTATGCCATGAGCCAAAACCAAGAGTCGGACACTTAACTGACTGAGCCACTCAGGCACCCCTGTATGCTTTTTCTTAAAGACCTCCTCCTCTCAAAATTGTACAAACTTAGCCCCCCGCCCCCCCGCCCCCCCGCCCCCCCAATCTGGATCTGCTACCATAAGGAGCCTCTCTCGTCCCTTATCAGTCTTTCTTAGGACATGGTTTGCAGGTATTTTATTATCCAGAGCAGCCTCCAGCTTCTTTTTTTTTAATGTTTATTTATTTTTGACAGAGAGAGAGAGAGACAGAGCATGAGCAGGGGAGGGGCAGAGAGAGAGGGAGACACAGAATCCGAAGCAGGCTCCAGGCTCTGAACTGACAGCACAGAGCCCGACGCGGGGCTCGAACTCACAGACCACGAGAGCATGACCTGAGCTGAAGTCAGACGCTCAACCGACTGAGCCACTCAGATGCCCCAGCCTCCAGGTTTTTAAAGGTGGAAACCTACAGCTGGACAAAATGCTACAGTGATGATCTGGCAGGTAGAGTTGGAGAGGGTCTCACTGCCTTGTTCTGGTGCCTCTGGTTCCATTATTGCAGGCCAGGGTGGTGATGGGGTTAGTCGTAGACATGCACCACATGGTTGGTTTGCTTCGTCTGTGGTCTGTGTGAAACACCGGCTTTTTTTTTTCATCCTCTGTTGCCTTGACTAGTAGAATTTTCAGTTAGTGGAAAAATATTCTTAATTGTTCAAGGTTGGTCTGAACTATTTCCTCGGATATGACCAACACTGCCCACTTTGAGAGACAAAAGCTAAAACCCAACGAAAAAGATCTCCAGAATGCAACTTCTGGATGCAAAGGGAACACGAACTCTTACTTGAATCCATCCTGTCTGCCATCCGCATCAGTTGGTACACTTTAGTCAGAATGTTTACAACTAAAGGTGATTTAGCCCGACATTTATAGACCCTGACTCATAAAACGAAAATTCTCATAGATCATAAGCAGCCCTAAATGTATACCTCTAATTTTTGTTAAGGTGACCACCCAATAGTTTTTATGTAGTTAATACCTGTTAAAGAGATTAAATTTTTTATTTGCCCTATTACTGAATTTGGATACAACTGATCAAAACCAAGCTTCAAGTATTTTAACAAAAGATGCTCTTCCATATAATTGAAATACATGGAAGGGCTAAAAGAGTAAATTGAAGTCGCTTTATACTTATCTTGGTCTGGTCCTTTGCTCTGGCTTTACTGGATATACCACTATGCTCTCTCCAGCTCTGAGGAGTTAGAAAGTGTTCATTTTAGCACTGAGGGTGGCAAGTAGGTTTCAACAAGTGAGCAGCTTTGAATCACTAGTAGTGACCTGAAGCTTTGTAACGACAAAGACTCTGAGACCAGATCTCGATGCATCAAAGGAGTTCTGTGATCAGCTGGTATTGTCAGTCATGAGCACCAGAAACAGAAACGGGAGCATTCACGTTGTATATTTGCCATCTGTGATCAATTAGATTAAACTCCCCTGATGTTAAACACCTGATTCATACCCCACACTGCATTTGGCAAATAGAACTGCATGATTATCGAATGAATGAATATGGGTTCTACATTTTGCTTTGTGAAAGATATGCAACAGAAGCTCTATTAGCCAATGTTCAATTAATTACAATCTCAAAATGGATTACCCATTTCCAGAATCAAGTCACAAAGTGGAACAACAATGAAACCTATATATATTTTTTTTTTTTTAATTTTTTTTTTCAACGTTTATTTATTTTTGGGACACAGAGAGACAGAGCATGAACGGGGGAGGGGCAGAGAGAGAGGGAGACACAGAATCAGAAACAGGCTCCAGTCTCTGAGCCATCAGCCCAGAGCCTGACGCGGGGCTCGAACTCACGGACCGCGAGATCGTGACCTGGCTGAAGTCGGACGCTTAACCGACTGCGCCACCCAGGCGCCCCATCCTATATATATTTAGAAACTAACCTTCAGGGTTTCAGTCCACATTGAATGCAATTCCCCAGCTTTTCTTGATCTGCAATCTTATGTCTTACTTAGCGATAAGTGATTGAATTTCAGCCCTGGGACTTGGAAAGACCCTCAGTTATCAATTTTTAAGATCACTAGACTATAGTTATTAAGTCTGGAAAACGGGCCCAAACATTTCAAACAGTGAAGTTTTATTTAATTTTGTTATTTAAAATAGAAGGGCTCTTGGTCAGATAAATGCTCAAGGACAGTAAACTCCTTAGCTAGACTGTAAGCTCCTGGAGGGCAGAGATGGTATTTGATTCAGTTCCATGTTCCTGTATTGTCTAGTACGTTTCCCTGAATACTGGGCTGCTTAGTAAATACTCGCTATATGAATGAATGAGCAAATATCTGTGTGTGGGGGTGGGGGGGGGTCAGTGTTCTCTGTATGTTCTGTCCTTGAGCCCCTTTGCCTTTAAGCATTTATCTGAGAATTTTCCTCTCTGACAAAGGGGAGACCAGTGACACGTAAGGTATCCCAGCTTTGGACAATGTAAACACTCTTTAGAGCTAATCAGAGGAGTGTTAGCAGCTGGGTGGGGGCCTGGAAAGGATAACCAGACTAAGAATTCAGAGATCTGGGTTTGAGACTTTGAACTGCTTGCTCTTTGACTCTCAGTTTGCACATCTGTAAAATGGGGAGAATACCTTGTCTTCTGAAAGTTGTAGAGAGGGTCAAACAAAATACCTGAAAGTATTTTGAAAAATGATGAAATCTCCATAAAAACAGGGGACATCAGTTGTTCTTATTCTGCAGCTAAGTGGCCACACAGCTTTGGGCACATCCCTTCACCCTCACCCTTGATCTCTTCATCTTAAATCCGAGAGGGTTGGACTAGATGCTCTCGAGCGGTGCTTTCAGCCCTCATGTTATGTACACACAGCTGGGGCCTTCAGCTCTGGCAAGAGGAAAGAGGAGGGCTGGATCAAATTCTTTCCTGAACAGACTCAGACAAATCATTTGATGCTTTTGCCCATTTACAAGAAGCAGCCAATTGAGGCAATCAAATTGCATTCTAGAGAGTGAGCCAGAGGAAAATGCAATGTTTAGGTAGTCACAGCGCTTCATCTGAGAGTCAGAGAGGTGCAGAAACCAAATGAGGCACTCACAGAAAAGCAGGGGACAGTGTTGTTTTTAGGCACTTGCTGACTCACGCACTTTGTTGGATACTTTAAGTATATTCTCTCAATTCTCTCAAATTAGTATATTCTCTCAATTAGAATTCTCTCAATTCTCTCAATCTAATTCTCTCAATTAGTATATTCTCTCAATTCTCTCAATTATATAGGTTATTCTCTCAATTAGGTCGCACAACAATTATTCAAATTAACAATTTACCCACCCTCCAGATGAAAGCTCCCTGAGATTCAGACATGTTAACCCAACCCGGGAAAGGATTTAAATAAACTCAGGGCTGTTTGACTCCCAGGGTTTTCCTTGTACGATTCCACTGCTAAGGAGCCAAAACAAAGATAGATGGTTCCGAAGCAGAATTGCGTATGCCGGGAGGCAATGGGTGTGCGCTGTCTACAGTCATTGGCAGGCACAAAACACAGGGAAGAAAAAACCCAAACTAAAAGCACCAGGGGCCTCCTGGAGACACTGAGAACAGAACTCAGTGAGCGCCAACTTCAGACGTCACACGTGTCACTAACGACCCACTCCCACACCTCAGACTTGCAGATTCAATGCAGCAGTGGGTTCATCTCAAAGCACTTCTCCAGGCGTGAACCTGCTCAGATACCTGCTCTTCCAGGCTGCAGCCTTCCCGGTTCAGTGCTGAGGGACCAAATCCCCAGAGGGAATTTCTAAATTACTCAATTCCCTTTGCCTGTACTTATATCCTAATGATAGGACATTAAGATGCAAATTACACAGAAACTTAGTAAGCAAATCATGTCACTTTCTAATGGTTACATCAATAAAGGCTGCTGAGAGGCACCACACTGTTGCCAAACCCCAGGAATGACTTCAAAGGCCCACCTGCAAGCCCCCGGCACAGTGTGTGCTAGAAATTCTATCTCACCAAAGTATTTATGGTCAGGGATTCTTTCCTCCCCAAGTGGCAGAACTGCCTGATGCTGTTTCTCCCAGCTTCCAATGCTGACGGCTCTGTCTGTGCACATGTGTGGGTCCTCAGGGTGCTGGTGGTTTTTTGCCAGTGTGGTTTATAATGTTACAAAGGGGAATTCAGCCTCCTCTGAGTAAAATACTTCCATCACCAGAACATGTTTCAATTTCTGCTTGTCACTTCTATCGCTGCCATTTGTCTCCTCCCTCTTCTGCTTTCCTTTTTCCTATTTTTCCTTCCAAGAATTGGCTGTGATCCCCTAAACTAAGCTCTTGTTTGTTTGTACCTTGCCCATATAAAAATCCATCCTATTAAAATCATTGGCTTTTACAAGCAAATTTACTTTAGCAACGATATCTCAGAAGGTCAAACTATTCATTATACATTTCAGAGTCTCTGGCCCTTAACCAAGGACTAGTACAGCATAAAGAAGTTTAATAAATGCTTGACTGTAAAATATTACAATCCCTTCAATTTCACCATCGAATTCTTACTTACAGGATCATGTTCTTGGAAAGCCAGAAGCCCTGGCCTCTGGTCATAATTCAGTTCCTAATTAGCTGTGTGATCCTGGACAGATCATTCCCTCTCTTACTGGGACTTGCTCTCTTCATCTACAGAATGACTAGAGTGGTAGTTTCTGCATCTTCTAGATTAAATTCTGTAAGGACAGAGCTCAGATCTGTGGTGCCCCCTTTTGTAAAGATCTAGATCTGCAGGATCTAGTACATATCTAGAATACAGCAGGTTCTCTGTGACTATTTGTTAAATGGATTTGTTAAGAATGCTGTGATTCTAGGTTTTAAATCGATGGCATTGTTCAATTGGACTTTGAACTTGTATTTGCTGTTACAAACAAAACTATACCCAATTCTTTCAAGTTTTTTTTAATTTTCCTCTATCCAGGACTCAGATAGATGCTCTTCTGTACATTCTGGAAGCTTGTGAGTCATTTCACAAACAAAACTCCGTATCTACCTCCCAACTGACTCACTGGCTTCCTGGTGTGTTTCTCACCAAACCAGATGATGGCCACACAGGCAGTAAGGCTTTGTAGGGCAGTAAAGACATGGTGCCCATATAAAGAATTCAGGTCAATTCATCTCAAAGTGAGTATTTACCGGCTGCCTATTGAGACACCTAATGTGTAATGTTAGTTTGGGAAGGAAGCACGTACCAAGACAGCCATTTCTTGGAGCCCTTGATAATCAAAGATCAAGGACATGTCCATCTGGACCGCACAGCTCCTGGATCCTATTTTTAGATCCTATTTGCAGTGTCTACCACTTTCTTGGAAGTCCTTCTCACATTCACAGTTTAGACTCAGTCATATACATACCATTCAATTTTATCTCCTAATCGTAACATTGCCTTGCGCTGTTTTTCTATCTGTCTCACCTAAGTTTGAGACTTTTAAAACATGGGTCCAGAGACAGGTTTCCAAAAGGGGGCCACCAGTATTGAGTATTGTGTGCAAAGTTTTATGTGTATGAGCATTTTTCTGAGAGAGGGTTCGTCGCTTTCAACAGATTTCCAAAGGGATCTGTAACTCCAACACACAAACTCTCAGCTCATTGGCTGCTAGAAACCCTGGGAGGAACTGCCTTGATTCCAAGAATCTCCATTCGCTTCTCCAACAGAGCAGTCAAGCTGAATGTACAAAAATTCAAATTCATCAAGTGAGCTGAAAAGCCAAGAAAGCAAGCAAATGCCAATTTCTCATACTCATTCAGATATGAGGGGGAAAACCCAACTTTCGACTAGGAATAAAACTGGAGTGCTCAGAGCTCCTTCTTACCAGTTTTTATGATCCATTTGGGTGAAGCACCATGAACTAAAAACCTGGGCCAGCCAAGCAAACAGCTGAACTTGAAGGAGATATTGGATCCACATTGTTGGATCCAGTATTGAGCAAGTGAAGTGGAGGCAAGCATGTCTGCCCTAAAAGAATAATGGCCACTGAGGTCTGTGTGGGGTGGTCTTGCATACTTGACCCACAAGCACATGCACACAGAAGGGCTCTGGCCTCTAGGGTTCCTGCATCTCATGCTGTGCTGCCTCAGCAGTTTCCAGAGTCAAGAGAATCATCCAAGTTATGGTGTACTCTCGTCTCCTCTTTTATAAATTATGCATCAAGGAAAGAAATTCATGGCAATTTTTTGATGAAAAAATACCCCATACAATACCCCATATGATAGACAGTCTAATTTTCTCTTAAAGGTTAGGAGAGTTTTCCAGAAGGAAATCTGGACCCCCCAAGGTGGGGGTAAAGTTGGTAGACAAAAAATACGGGCATGGTTCACAGTCCACTGTGACAGTGTCAGCTGTCTGCCTGCCCCAGGCCCTTAAGACAGGGTCTTCTGCCCACATTGGTTGTCGAAACTGTTAACAAGGAGACTGAGGTGTTATCATTCTCTGAAAAGCGCCAGTCTTCCTGCCTGGCTCTCTCTTGCACTGCCTTCATCCCTCACTTCCTGGGCCTACCCGGCTCTGAGCTTTGGGCTTCATTTCCCATTCCTGGTTCCACTCTTGCCTCTTACAGAAGAGCATTAATTTGGCTGGTCCAGTTTTAATTTTTTTTTTTAACGTTTATTTATTTTTGAGACAGAGAGAGACAGAGCATGAACGGGGGAGGGTCAGAGAGAGGGACACACAGAATCTGAAACAGGCTCCAGGCTCTGAGCTGTCAGCACAGAGCCCGACTCGGGGCTCAAACTCACGGACCGTGAAATCATGACCTGAGCCAAAGTCGGCCGCTCAACCACTAAGCCACCCAGGCGCCCCATGGTCCAGTTTTAACCAACTTCGAGGGTGTGCACTTGCTTAAGGACAGCGGTACTGAGCTGCTCTCTTCTGGCTATTCCATCTGGTGAAGTTGGGGTGCTCAGAGGGCCTAATTTGCATAATCTCCATAGCCAAGAGTGATTCAGAAGAACCTTGAGAATTCAAAGGTAAATAGACTCTAACTTTATGATATTGAAAAATAATTTTGTAATTAAATGTATGTTAATTTGCAAAAGATTCTGTTTGAATGCATATCTTTGGTGGTTCCACCTCGTCTCACCCCTCCCCCCCGACGCACAAAAAACCATGCTATTACATGAATGGCCCATCTATGTCACAACGAGGAGGTCTGACTATTGAAAATATAGTAAACACAAAATTCTACCAAGCAGAGTACTGAGGAAGTAAGGAGTTCTAGTTACCTGAAATTTCCAAGAAAATTCTGGTTAAAAATCCTCATTCTCTATATCTTGACACAATAAATAGATTTTAAATAATTTGCTCTAAGAAAAATAACCAGAGGTACACAGAGACTGCCACATTACGTATCGTAGGAAAGACATCTATGCACAGTGAATGACTTAAAAGCGCACCAAGCCCCTTGTGTGCACCTGAAGCCAGTGGAGAGCAGAAAGCAGTCTATGGCACTTCCTGGAAATGTGGCAGGGCTGAGCCATCAGCCGTACTTAGAGGCGGCCAGTTTCCTAATGTGTCTTCATATTGGGTTTCTCTTCTTCCCTACGTTACCCACTCTGCCCTTATTCTTGCTCCCTATGATTGCACTTATTAATAAAGAACAGCACAAGACCAACTCAAGTCTGCTTTCTGGAAAACCTGGCCCACAAAAAAAATTTTACAAAACTAGTGATTCTCAATGGCTTTTGGGTAAGGGTGTGTGTGTGTGTTATAATTTTGCAGGCAAAAGAAAGGGAATCATTCTTTTCTCCCCAATTACTTATTACACCTCTCCTCTTCCCACTCTGCATCAGTTAGGGGCCAGTCAGTAAGTAAAAACAGTATCAAGAGCTTGGACAGAAACATTTAATATAAAGACGTCCTAACTAGTAAAGGTGATTAATCTCTAAAAAGGGGTAAAAGATAACTTTAAGGAGTTCAGAAGTAGCACATCCAGAGAGCAGTGAGAGGAAGGAACTAATAACTCGTCCTCTGTAAGGGTAAGAATGGGTCTGCTCGTGGCAAAGATCCTTGCCAGAAGTGTGGGCTGGAAACAGCCTGTAGGAGCAGCCAGTCAGGTGGTGGAGAAACTTGCCAGAGGCTGCAGAGGGGAGCTGGTCCATAGCAACGGTCTCTGGGTAATGGGAAAACCTGCCAGAGGCTGCAGGCTAGTGGAGCTGATCCACGCAGGATGCTGAGATGAACACCACGCAGTCCTTCCACACAGACCTGCTGGCCCCAGCACCAGGAAGGGAAATACCTACCCCTTTTCGGCTTCAAAGTGGCACACCAGCACCTTGTATTAACAGAGCCTAACACCCAGCCAGCTGGCAAAGGAGAAATGTCCACGGGGTCTAGCTCTCAGGTTCGCCAAGCAGAAAAGAAAGGTGTATTCAAAGCTGAGAGGTAACGGGTTGGCAACTGGCACACCCACCTTCTCTGTGTGGGAGACATTCACTCTACAATGACAAGTTTAAAAATGGGAACTAAAAATATACGCTCTATGTAAAATATTACCAATGATTACCATTTAATAACACAATTAAAATTTATTTCTCAGACCTGTCTGCATTATCTGAATTTTCTGTAGGTAATCATATATCTTATTTTTATCTGGAGAAAAGATTACCTTAAAAGATTCTCACTCATTACAATTTTACTGAATTCTGTTAGTAAACATGAAACTCATTATTATGCAAATATACACATAAGGTTGAAAGGGGCTTAGGGACATTCATTCATCTCTAAAGGGCAGTGCTCTGGAGGACATGCCAAGCAGTCTTGAGTCTGATTAGCCCAGAATCTCTGGCCTTACCATTCACTCTCAGGCTGCTTGTGTATATTCCACGCTACACATGTGACGTAAAAAGGGCACAAAGTGGGATGCCTGGGTGGCTCAGTCAGTTAAGCATCCGACTCTTGATTTTGCCTCAGGTCATGATCTCACAGTTCTTAGTTTCGAGCCCCACATCTGGCTCTCTGCTGACAGTGTGGAGCCTGCTTGGGATTCTCTCTCTCCTCTCTCCGCTCTCTCTTTCTCTCTCTCTGCCCCCACCCCTCTTGCATACGATCTCTGACTCAAAATAAATAAACAAACATTTTTTAAAAATAAATTAAACAAAAGGGCACAAAGCAACAGCATTTGCCATTTACCGTGCTGGTCAATGGCAACAACACTTACCATGCTGCTGCCCTTGCAAACTTTCTGCTGTCTTGGACACTGGAACCCGCTCATCTAGATGTTCACAACGTTCACAATCTTTCCTTTGGCTAAAAGCCCTTAGAGTCTGCAACTTTCCTCCTGCTCTTCTAGGTAGCTTTCCTGGTCTCTCACCAACCTCCCCAGGCTTTGAATTTAAGCTAGCAGAAATGTCAAACCAGGTAGGTTTCCTCTGCTCTCCCCACCCCCCATTTCCTCCCTAGTGTCTTTGTTCATGCAGAACCTCCACCCAAACTAACCATCTGCTCCTTTCAACCAGCTCCTCCGGTTGTCCCTTAACAGTCAGTTCCGGTGTCACCTTTTTAGGAAACCACATCCCATGAAGGATCCAGGGAATCCAGTGATTCTGCATTATTTTGAAATTGTTAGTTTAGGTGCTTTACCTCCCCGGGTCTGTCCTCAGAGCTGCTTCTTGGTACCCTCAGCCGTTAGCACAATGGGTGATAGAGAGTCGGCACTCAGTGCCTGTTGGGGGAACTAAAAGGTCTCCAGGCCCTGAGCCGCTAGTCCTTTCCTGCCATTCGTGCCCTGGCATGAAGAGCCTCTGTCAGAAGGAGAACCTGGGCCAGAGGAACCAGGGGAGCAGGTGTCATGTTCTGGGGACTGCCAGCTCCTTCCTCTCTTCATCAAGCTTTTCTCAATCGTGACAGGCAGATCGGCAGAAACAGACACACCTACTCCTAAAAACACAGATTTCCATTTAAAAAATACAAGAGGAATAGAAAGAAGCAAACGCCACTCCTTCCAAGAACTGGAGGCGATTTTTACGGGTTCAACCTGACACGGTTGAGGGGCTGGGGAAGAGAGCGAGCACTGTCTTCATAGCCGTGTTGAAAGCTCCCGTTCCCTGCACTCTCGCGAACTCTGCCCACAAGTGCACACAGTCACCCATCTATCACTTTCACCTGAAATATATAAACAGGTGAAGCTGAAATGAGCTTGGATGCCTTAGGTTGTCATTATCATACCCTCCATTTCCCACCCAGGAGACGCCATCACTCACACAACGGAGCATGCTTTCCTGTACGCACAGGCCTCTTCCCAGCTTACAAAGCACCTTCCACATATGTCAGCTCATGTGACTGTCACCCAAAACACTGTATGGGTAAGCAAGTTTCAGGAGGGTGGATCAGGTTGTTAGCAGCAAGGACCAAGGGTGGCTGGATGTCCTTGTGATGTCACAGGTAAGCAATGTAATGCCCCCCCCACCTTGGTCAGACAGGCTGGTGGGGTTATGGCCTCCCTTTCACCTGTGTTCCCTTCTTAGGGAAGTCCCTTGAAGAGAGCCATGGGCTGCTTCTAACACCTGCTGACTCATGACACCCAATAAGTACTTAACATACAAAGGAATGACTGAAGGAAGTCTGGTCTCCCTTTAAATACTTTCTCATTAAACTAGTTATCCCAGCGCAGCCTGATGGATACAAACTCTGGAGAAAAGGATTTCCAAATCCAGACAGAGCTAAAGCCCTGTGCAGGCTTGCAGCAGAGAATGAAGGAAGCCAGAGAAACATGTTGAATGCAGTCAGGCACAACCTGTCCTAGCAACCGCCTCCCTCTCTATAAAATTCAGTCTCCCTCCCCCATCGGTGGCTGGAATGTTTTTCTCATGTTAATTTCAGATTCTAAATGTCAAGATGGTACCTTTCCTAGTTGTCTACAGGGTGCCCCCACAGGAGACCCATGCCAGGAAACTTCTGCCACTTTCCAAAGAAAGGACAGTGGAATTCAAACTCCCCAAGCTCTCCAGTATCTCACCAAGTTCCCTGGTTACTATTTTAGGGAAACTTAGATTTCTGGTTCCACATCTGGCTAGTTTTGCTCGATGGAATGTATAATCCTGTTTCAAAGGTGATTCTGATTAATCAAAGTCCTGGTTCATTAAATGGGGGCTCTTAGTCACAGAAACAAAGAAAGGAAGGAAGGAAGGGAGGAACAGAGATACAGAGGGAGGGAGGAGAGAAAGGAGGGGGAGAGGGAGGAAAGAAAAGAAAAAAGGTAAGAAGGGCAGGAAGGAAGGACGGACAGAAGGAGGAAGGAAGGGAGGAAAGAATGCTTACTCAAGAACACAAAGCTGGCCACCAGTGTTCTCTCAGGGGGCATCTTGAGAAAGGAAATCGATCATATGAGAGGAGCTGTGGTGAACATATGGGAAGTTCCCACAAAGACCATTGCTGTGACGAGTGGGCAGGCAGAATGTTGCCAGTATGTGCAATCCCCCTTAAAAAAAAAACAACAACAGCACTTGACTATGAGGAGAATTACGTAAATACGCAACAAATGTGTAAATAATTGAAAATCTTTAATATTTAAAAATAAATTTTTAAAAGTTGGTATCAGGAGCCACTACTATTGACTTTACTCAGTGGAAATTTCAAAACTACCTAGATAACTTGAAAGTCACCTTTAGACCCCAGCTGGTTGTCACCTATATGACATATGTGGGTCATATTTTCCTTTTGCATAAACAAGAAGCTCCTGCTGGGTTTTTCCACTGTCTTTTCGTTTCTTTCACACTTTGTATCTTTAACCAGGGTCTAGCACAGAATAAGAACGTGATAAGCAGTTGTTGAATTTATGAAAAACATGTAAATGGAGCCGTAAGTCTGGGATTCCAGTTCCAATCCTGCTACTGGCTTTCTACGTGATTTTTGAGAAGGTCACTTTATATTTCTGGGTCTCAGTTTCTCTATCAGTAAACTCAACACAATAGGGTCAGTGACATTAATGACAGCTAACAGTGACTGATCACTTATGTGCCTGGCACTGTCCTCATCTGTGCCTGCATTAGGTCATTTGACCTTCACACTGAGCCCATGAGTTACACAGGAATTCTTTCTTTCAAGTCACCTCAGGCACAGCTCTGAAAAATCCCCAAACAGGTGCCCCAGTGGTCCGCAAAGCCATTTCTAAAGAAATTCAAGTATCTCTGGCTGGAACATGCAACAGTCTCACCCAGGTCACTTTTGGGCATGGAGCCATGAGCCTTGCATCAACTGTAAAATCCTTTCCTTTGTACATTTCAAATTAAAATTTTCTCTCATCCAGTGAAAACAATGAGCAGCAGAAGTGTGCAGGGAAAGCAGTGGGGGGAAATTGGAAAGGAGAGAGAGAGATGGTTAGAGCTGGTCTCTGTTTGACTCTGCAAGAATGAAGGGAGGCAGAAATTCAGGAATCTACCCCAGGAGACTCCACTGAGCACCCCACCCATCATCCAAGTGCATCATTAGCCAGGATAATTGACAAATTAATTCACTGAGATAAATTAATTCACTCAGTGTTTTGCTCATGATACACTCTAGGATAACAGGTATGGGACGTGGCCAGAAAGGACAGGGATTAACAAAGATGTCATTACCCAGCTGCCTCCAGGGAGCCCAACCTTGGGCTCCAGTCAGTCCTAGCAGGGCCACCTTCCCTCAGACTTGCCAGTTTTAAAGTTGAGCTGTGGGGGCCCCTGTATGGCTCAGTTGGTTGAGTGTCTGACTTCGGCTCAGGTCATGATCTCTTGACTCATGAGTTAGAGCCTTGTGTCGGACTCTGTGCTGACAGCCCAGAGCCTGGAACCTGCTTCAGATTCTGGGTCTCCCTCTTTCTCTGCCCTTCCCCCACTCACGCTTTGTCTGTCTCTCAAAAATGAATGTTAAGAAAAATAAATTTTTCTTATTTAAATGATAATTTTTGCCTAATTCAAGATTGGCATCCTTGAGAATCCTAGAAACATTCTGTTCTCAGTCCCGTGCAGTTTCCTCAATGGGCTATCCACTTGGCCAATGCTCCTGGGGCTGTGTCAGAAGAAACAGTAGGAGCAAAAAGGCTTTCTTTCAGAGAGCTTTCAATTAATTTGGAAGAAGATATTTGAACAATGACTTCACTGGGAGTCCAGCTGTTGGAATACTGAACAAATTTCACAGCCATTGTTTTAATACTGGCCATGAAATTCTTGGTCAAATTCTACCGGGAGACCATCACCCTCCTTGGGCCCCATCCCATAAGGGATAAATACATTTCTTCTGTCCTATTTACTGCACCAGAAGCTATCTTTGAGAGGGCCGAGTTTAGCGGTTAGACAGCTTGACTCAATCTAGAGAGACCCAAGTGAATCCTGGTGTTGCCATGTACTAGCTGTGACACTATGTGTAAGTTTTTTACTGTCCCTAAGCTCCATTTTCCTCACCCATGAACCCACTACGATATCTTTCACAATTAAGACATATAGGGTTGTTCTGAAGACTAAATGATACATGAAAAGCTCAGAGCACAGTCCCCAGCACACAGAAAACAGTCAAGCAACCGTAGCTGTTTATTATTAATACCTTCATTATCATCCAACCTCTCCCTTCTACTGGAATGGACCTGGTGGTTTGGATGAGAGACTTCAAAACTGCAAACTCAGACTAAAATAGATTTGTTTCTCATGTTAAGTTCTATTATCACGGATGGAATTACATCCATAGAATGCATTTCGAAGGATGATTAGTACATTGAATTCTATGGATACTGAGTGTATGCGCGCGTGCGCGCGCGCACACACACACACACACACACACACACACACACACACACACTGAATCGCATTCCACAGGTATGGATTTTCACAAGGCATATACTTTCAAATATCCATGACAATGAGCCCAAACTACTGATCCTACCTCTATGATCAACTTTCTTAACAGAATAGTTTGGGGCTTGGGGATTGAGGCGATTGCCTTGGAACGCTGGACATTCTCTAACTTGGAAACCAAAGATAAGTAGGTCAGTTAGGAGCAATTACAGTTTGGAGGAGGAAGGTTTGGTATCTCTACAATGATGCTACATTGTTTCTAGAGTGTCAGCAGCTGTTTATGCAGGAAGATTTCCCTCCCTCTCTAATGAATGTAACATCAGAGGGAAGAATTTCTAAATCAACACCAGGGAGGCACAGCTAGGGCTCTCTGCAAACTCATAGCAGAGAAGGAAGGCAGCCAGAAACGTATAGGCCACCCACTGGACTGCTCGAGGCCTGCAAGTTAGGTCAACTGAACTGACCTGTACAAGCTTGACTGCAGGTGACAGGAGGCCAGAAACACTCTCACTGTGGGATGTCAAGTATGAAAGGCAAGTTCCCAGGGGCTCTCGCCTTTTATTTTGGAGCCATTTGCTTCTAACACACACTGCCTTGCACTAAAATTACTCTGTTTTAAGGCACATGAAAAGATGCTCAACGTCGCTCCTCATCAGGGAAATACAAATCAAAACCACACTCAGATATCACCTCACGCCAGTCAGAGTGGCCAAGATGAACAAATCAGGAGACTCTAGATGCTGCAGAGGATGTGGAGAAACGGGAACCCTCTTGCACTGTTGGTGGGAATGCAAACTGGTGCAGCCACTCTGGAAAACAGTGTGGAGGTTCCTCAAAAAACTAAAAATAGACCTACCCTATGACCCAGCAATAGCACTGCTAGGAATTTACCCAAGGGACACAGGAGTACTGATGCATAGGGGCACTTGTACCCCAATGTTTATAGCAGCACTCTCAACAACAGCCAAATTATGGAAAGAGCCTAAATGTCCATTCAACTGATGAATGGATAAAAAAATTGTGGTTTATATACACAATGGAGTACTACGTGGCAATGAGAAAGAATGAAATATGGCCCTTTGTAGCAACATGGATGGAACTGGAGAGTGTTATGCTAAGTGAAATAAGCCATATAGAGAAAGACAGATACTATATGGTTTCACTCTTATGTGGATCCTGAGAAACTTAACAGAAACCCATGGGGGAGGGGAAGGAAAAAAAAAAAGAGGTTAGAGTGGGAGAGAGCCAAAGCATAAGAGACTCATAAAAACTGAGAACAAACAGAGGGTTGATGGGGGGTGGGAGGGAGGGGAGGGTGGGTGATGGGTATTGAGGAGGGCACCTTTTGGGATGAGCACTGGGTGTTGTATGGAAACCAATTTGACAATAAACTTCATATATTGAAAAAAAAAATTTTTTTTAAATGCCTTCAGAAAAAAAAAATAAATAATAAAATTACTCTGTTTTACAACTGGAAACATCACAAGACAACATTACTGGATTGGCCAGTGAATAAAAAAAAAAATTCAAGGAAAAATGGAAGATACAGAATATGTCACTTCATATGTAGAATAACCAGAAAAACGATCTCATTGCTAGGCCTCATAGCTTTAATCCTAAAGCAGGGCATTCCAGATTCCTCCACCTCAGGGCAGTAATCTACAAAAAAGGCAAGGTAAGACTCAATTCCCAATTTAAACCTTAATTCAGATGCTTCCTGATTACCAGGACCTTTTCTTTCCTAGCACAAGAAAGATAAGTTCCCTGAAAGCTCCTGTTTTCACACTCAGTCACCTGATCACTGAGAGTGATCCTGTCAGTCATTGTACTAAGAGCAGCCCAGGGATTTGCCAGACAGCAAAAGGACGTTGCCACCTCTGGCTTCCAGCTGAAGGCTCTGCAAGTCACCCTCCATGTGCTGGTTAGCATACAGGACTGTTCTGGTCCGCTCCACCTGCTCCTGGCCCCGTGCAATGCAGGCCAAGGCCAGCCTCGAGGAGACTGCGGAGCTCAAACCCTAGGGATCCCAGGTCACCTCCTGTCAGTGGCCCCACCCTCTCCCCCTTCCTAGTAGCCTCAGAGGCAGGGCCAGGTTCTCACCACTCTCAGCGTGGAGAGGTGCTAGAGTGCAGGCTCTTGGGTTCTCAGCTCCCAAAACTGCCAACTGGAATCTTTTCAGAAACAGTCGTATTTCCTCTTCTTCACTGTCCCCCTTCATGCACGTCAGTGCTCACGTCTCCCCAGGCTGTCCTAGGTCTCTCTGCCTAGGAATTGAGTGAATCAGTAACACCTTACCACAAATTAAACCAATGTGTCACGTTGCCCAGGGACACACACATTTTAGAAGAGATCCGAAGAGTGAGGCACCCAAAAGAATGGTGGACTTTCAAGCAATGGGTGGTGGATGGGAGATAGTTTCAAGCAGGGGGGTCCTTCTGATGCCTGGGTAAAACCTTTCCATGTAGGCAACTGTCTCCTCTGCCATGTTAAGTGGAGTCACTTCTGGGCAGAACTACAAGACCAATCCTCCACATGATAAGGTAGTGCTGAGTAAAGCAAGTATCAAGATACCCTGTTTTTATTTCATCGCTCCCATGTGTTCATACAGGTCCATGGGGCAATTACAAACCAACATACTGATATACCAGGTAGGAAAAGCAAAGGCAATACTTAGGTGTTAGGGGGAAGGGCAGTCTGGGTGGTTGGGGCCCTGAGTCCTCACCTCAGCTCTGCCACCCTCCTCAGGGACTGAGGACAAGTCACCTAACTTGTCATACCCACCCCGAGTCTCAGTTTCCTCATCTGCAGGAGGGGATGACAACACAAGGAGCTTCATGAGGTACTATGAGAGTCCAATGTGAAAATCCATGTGAGGTACACTGTAAACAAAAACAGCACTCTGGTCACCACAGCTGGTGTCACCATCCTCAGATTCATGAGGGATTAAATGCTCTTTGAGTTTGCAGCCGTGGGCACGAATCTGTCAAAAGTACACGGTGGGGGCGGGGTGGGAAGGAAGGAGAGGTTGTTTCATGTAAGGGGTAATCTTAAGAGCAAATGAGGCAGGATTCCAAGATACTTTTGGATGTAGGTCAGTCATAGCATACATTAAGTTGTATCTTGTTTTGAGAGAAAAAGAGGACTTGCACATTGTTTAGTCACTTTTCTCTGGCTCTCAAATCAATGCTTTAGTGCTCACGGAGCACATATGCTGACTGTGCCCTTATTTCATCAGAAGTGAACAGACACGGCTCTCCGTGCATAGTAAGGGATGTTGTCTAGTTGAGTGCCAACAGCTGTCTCCGCAGATGTCAACAACAGCTGCATTTTGTCATTCCAAGATGTGAATCTCAATTAATCTCCCTCTCTCCTTGTTTTTGGAAACTTTGACATCTCCATATAAAGTGATTTTCTCTTCCCGGTTAAACTCATTACACCCAGATGTATCTGGTCACCTTTACAAAATTAGGTTCAGTGTGCTCAGGAATTGGAAGTAAAAATGAGCTTTGATGTCAAATTACTAGTAAGAGAAATCTCAGTCAAAGCATAGATCCAGTTTGCTAATCACTTCTAGCAAAGGATCTGAATGCATCAGCCAGCTAAATCACCTGGCCCCCATGGAGACATTTCAGCAGGAAATCTGTAAATAAAATGGATATTCACTATTTCATAGTGCATTTTTAAAAATTTTTCAACGTTTATTTATTTTTGGGACAGAGAGAGACAGAGCATGAACGGGGGAGGGGCAGAGAGAGAGGGACACACAGAATCGGAAACAGGCTCCAGGCTCTGAGCCATCAGCCCAGAGCCCGACGCGGGGCTCGAACTCACGGACCGTGAGATCGTGACCTGGCTGAAGTCGGACGCTTAACCGACTGCGCCACCCAGGCGCCCCTTTCATAGTGCATTTTTAAATGACAGGTCTGTATAGCAGGGCCATCACTCTACAGATGTTTAAAAAAAAAAAAAAAAAAGGCAACTTAGTTGGAAATGAAAACAAAGGAAGAGGTCTGTGAGAGCTGAACTATGATTCTAAGAGTGGAGACTGCTATTCGGGTATTCAGGTCTGGCCAACTGGCAGTGTCCAGCTCTGGGTGCTTGTTCTATCCATCACAAAGTACCTAATGCAGTGGTACTTATGGGCACTGTTCAAAATGAAATCCAAATACCCAACAGAGCAGAGCAGATGCTGATGTAGATAGACATGTTCCTGGGGAGAATTTTTTAGAGTCAGTGTCTGCAGGGCAAAGTCTTGGCTGTGCATGCGCTGGACCTCACTATGTGCATTTGTTAAATGTATATTTGTAAGCTATAGGGTTGTTTCTGTTTTTGCTTGCACACTCATGACTAGTAGAAACTATCTAACACAGCAGATAATGGGAACAAGAATGAACTAGGAATACTGGGATGCCTGGGTGGCTCAATCTGTTCGACGTCTGACTCTTGATTTCAGCTCACGTCTTGATCCCAGGGTTGTGGGATCGAGCCCCGCGTTGGGCTCCATGCTGAACGTGGAGTCTGCTTAACATTCTCTCTCTCCCTCTCCCCCTCTCCCCTGTGCTCGCTCGCTCTCTCTCTCTCTCTCTGAAATTAAAAAAAAGAATGAACTTGGAATGTTCTCTTATCCTCACATTCAGGGAGTTTATCACCAAGGTAAAGCCTGCCTGATCTATGAAGAAATAACTTATTTCTGCTAGTACCTTCTGTTCCCTCAATCCAACAGAGAGAGATAAGGAAAGAGGCATATGTGAAAAGTACCACTAGAAATAATCAAAGTGGGGCTTCCCTGCTACCAAACAAGGTGGGGGGATAACTTTGGGGGTAATTTATACAGGTTCATCTGTTATTTTATACTGCCAATTCTTAACCATCTCCAGAGGATGATACCACAATGACCTTTCCTTGTCCGGGACCAACCTGTTTATCCCAGTTGTCCATTAATAGGATCACCCCCTCTACTCAAAGACATGACATGTTCCCTTGCAGAGGATGACAGGGAAGTATTTAAACCAAAACAACTGTGTGTTTGTTTTAGCAGAACTTCCTGAATCAAATTATTAAGCAGAAACTTAATGTAAGTAGAAAATGTTGGAGCTCTGACCAGAATGCCTCAGATCTTTTTTTACTGTGAGTCTGTGTCTATGTATGAGACACACACACACACACACACACACACACACACACACCCCTATTGGGTGTGTTAGGTTTTCACTTCCAATAGCCAGCACGTTCAGCTAGTTGGGGAAGACTGCCCTCAGCCTGCTTTGCTTCATATCTGACAGCCAGCACTGTTCAGTTATTGAGGCCGTTTCAGGCGACCTTTTAGCTACCAACAGACAGAGGAGTATGAAAACTTCCTCTCCCCAGACTCAGACTGGGACAACAGACGGTCCAGATGTCTCCAGCAGAGCCAGGCAGAAGCTACATTCTGCAGGGTTCTGCCTGAGATTACATCCTTCTGTGGCTTCCTCTGCTTGTCTGAAAGAGGGGAGTTCCTGTAAGTTGCCAGCAGTGATGCTGTCTGCCCAGCATGGAGTAGAAAGAGCTAAACAGGCACAGAGGGACTCAGGAGACTCAATGGGCCCTCAGTCGGGGCTTCAGATTATCATCCTGCTATAGTCCTTGGGCTTCTGGGGCAGTAGACCCACTGTATGTTCAAATGTAAATCCAAATGACATTTTAAAGTCATTTCTGTGGCATCTCCCATGAGAAGAAATAGTAGCAAGTGAGGTTAGGAGATGAAGTATGTGTCGTGAAGAGGACTCCTAGCAAGTGTCTTTCTTAGTCAATGGTCTAGGAGCGAGTACTGGTCATCAATCTCGCCAGGCCTACATGACTTGTTTGGCCTACCAGGAGTGCCCTATGCTTGCACCATGGAACTCACTGTTCCCACGCTCATCCTTCCTGAATGTGGCTCAGATCCACCCTCAAGACTTATTCCTTACACCGGATGCTGTCCTGCCTCTGGGTCCTCAGCTCCTAACTCAGCTCCCCATTCCCTGGTTTTATTTTCTCTTTACTCTTTGTAACTACACCCAAAGATGATTCTAGGGCTCCTCAGCTCTATAACTGAAGGCCCCTTGGAGCAACACCCCACCTGGTCTGGGTACTGGAACTCTCCTGGAATTGACCCCACTGGGATGATCTACCTCTTATGGCAAGACTTGGCCTGATTAGTGGAAAGAAACTACTTACCCTCATTTGACATACTATAGATTTTACTTGTCTTTTCTGTCCCCTCCTACTGAAATAGAAGTCTCATGAGGGTAGGATTTTTTTTTGTCTGCTTTGTTCTCTACTGTGCTCTCAATTGCCAACACAGAGATGCTTAATAAGTATCTTTTTAGGGGCGCCTGGGTGGCTCAGTTGGTTGAGTGTCTGACTATTGGTTTCGGCTCAGGTCAGGATCTCATGGTTTCATGGTTTCCAGCCCCGCATCGGGCTCTGTGCTTATGCTGTGCAGCATACTTGAGATTCTCTCTCTTGCCCTTCCCCCGCTCATGCTGTCTCTCTCAAAATAAATAAATAAACTTTAAAAATAAATATCTTTTTAATATATTTTGTAAAAATTATTTTTAAGAACCAAGTAAATGAAGAAATATCACCATCTTCTTAAGATGCTCTTTTTGTAGTACAGTCTGTTTTTGGCTAAATTTCAAATCGAAATATAATAAATTACCCAGTTTGGTTTCCCAGTATTTCAAGAGAAGGAAAAGGAAGGTAAAAGGAAAGAAAGAAAGACATGTTTAAAGAAAGCGCGACGGTGTATTAAATATAATCTTTAAGATCAATGGAAAGAAAATATAGTATGGGGGGAAAAACTTGGATCTGGAAGAGTATTCTTTAAAAAATGGTGTTGTCCAGGTAAGATATGTATGTAATCAAATTGGTTTCAGCATGTTGAAATTCAGTGTTTTTACTTATGCAAGGCACTAGGTATAAAAGCCTATCAATGCTTCAGAGAAAATGTAGAGAAAAAAGTACTCCATCTTATGGTAAAAGTTGTCTAATTGCTTGCCACTGTAGCCCCTAGTTCCACATATTTAAGTGTTAATAGAATATTGAGTGGGCTGGCCTTCATCAATTTCCTTTGGGTGTACACCATGACAAATTCTTGTCTTACATTTCCAGCTTGTCTCAGCCTTCACTGTTGACAATTCTAGATGGAATAGCCAATCCAGGTTGTTGACTGAAGATTCCCAAGCAAACTGAATTACATAATACAAACAGCTAACAAGAAATGTTCAGGGGTCCTACCTGAGTAGTGTGTACCAGACCAACCCTTGTACCTTAGGAAGGCTGGATAAAATGAGAAACTAACAAAACCAGTTATTTTAAAGTATCAAGAGCAACCAAGGCAGCCAGGACTAGAAGGGACATGGAAAAGCCAGCAGGGAATTTGAAAGTGGTAACAGGGAAGGTAATAAAGTCAGTAAGGTGACTTATCATATCAGTTAATACAGTGGTTACCTAGATATCAGTTTTGCTGGGGAGCTTTGACAGACCCATGCAGAACAAGCCTAGAGTTTTCCCAAATAAGGAGCAAGGAGTCCATCATCTATCTATTGAGAGCTGCTTTTACGAGTGTCTTAGTTGGACTGCTATGACAAGGTACCACAGCCTGGGTGGCTTAAATCCCAAGCATTTATTTCTCACAGTGCTAGAGGCTAGAAGCCTGAGACCAGCATGCCAGCATGGCTGGATTCTGATGAGGGCCCTCTTCCTGGTTTATAGCAGACACCTTCTCACATATCCTAACATGGTTGAGAGGAAAGAGATCATTTCTCTCGTGTGTGTGTGTGTGTTTTTCATAAGGGCAGTAATCCCAGTCACAGGAGCTCCACCCTCAGACCTAATTACCTCCCAAAGGCCACACCTCCAAATACCATCACATTGAAGGGTAGGATTCAACATACAAAGTCTGGGGGAAATGCAAACAGTAAGTCCACAGCAGGGGGCATTAATTTTCTGTCACGTAAGGTTCATGTGGGCCAAATACGCAACGACAGCTAAACAAAACTCTCCCAGTAGAGAGAAGTGTATGTTTTCAGTAATCAACTTCCAGTGTGTGAAGTTAATAAAGGTACAAAGTTAATGTTAATGTCAGTGTCTGCTACACCCTTTGACCCAGTAATTCCACTCCGAGGTATATATTCAACAAAAATGCATATATCTGTGCCCCAAATGGCAGGTACAAGAACATGTATAGGAGCAGGACTTTCAATAACTCCCAACTGGGAACAACTTAATGACCACCAGTCATTCAATGGATAAAGACATTGTAATGAATGTGTACAATTTCTGCTGCTCCAATGCTAGCCCCGAAAAGTCTTTCTGCCTCAGTTCTTCTCCTGTAGCTCTTCCCCCTGCCTTAAAACCCTCCAAAGGGAAGATGGCGGCGTAGGAGGACGCTGGGCTCACCGCGCGTCCTGCTGATCACTTAGATTCCACCTACACCTGCCTAAATAACCCAGAAAACCGCCAGAGGATTAGCAGAACAGAGTCGCCGGAGCCAAGCGCAGACGAGAGGCCCACGGAAGAGGGTAGGAAGGGCGGCGAGGCGGTGCGCGCTCCACGGACTGGCGGGAGGGAGCTGGGGCGGAGGGGCGGCTCGCCGGCCAAGCAGAGCCCCCGAGTCTGGCGGGCAAAAGCGGAGGGGCCTGACGGACTGTGTTCCGACAGCAAGCGCGACTTAGCGTCTGGGAGGTCCTAAGTTAACAGCTCTGCTCGGAAAGCGGGAAGGCTGGAGGACAAAGGGAGGGAGAGCTGCTGAGCCCCCGGACGACAGAGCTCAGTTTGGTGGGGAACAAAGGCGCTCGCCAGCGCCATCTCCCCCGCCCATCCCCCAGCCAAAATCCCAAAGAGAACCAGTTCCTGCCAGGGAACTTCCTCGCTCCGCGCAAACACCCAACTCTGTGCTTCTGCGGAGGAGCCAAACCTCCGGCAGCAGATCTGACTCCCTCCCGCTGCCACAGGGCCCCTCCCGAAGTGGATCACCTAAGGAGAAGCGAGCTAAGCCTGCCCCTCCTGCCCCTGTGCACCTTGCCTACCCACCCCAGCTAATACGCCAGATCCCCAGCATCACAAGCCTGGCAGTGTGCAAGTAGCCCAGACGGGCCACACCACCCCACAGTGAATCCCGCCCCTAGGAGAGGGGAAGAGAAGGCACACACCAGTCTGACTGTGGCCCCAGCGGTGGGCCGGGGGCAGACATCAGGTCTGACTGCGACCCCGCCCACCAACTCCAGTTATACACCACAGCACAGGGGAAGTGCCCTGCAGGTCCTCACCACACCAGGGACTATCCAAAATGACCAAGCGGAAGAATTCCCCTCAGAAGAATCTCCAGGAAATAACAACAGCTAATGAGCTGATCAAAAAGGATTTAAATAATATAACAGAAAGTGAATTTAGAATAATAGTCATAAAATTAATCGCTGGGCTTGAAAACAGTATAGAGGACAGCAGAGAATCTCTTGCTACAGAGATCAAGGGACTAAGGAACAGTCACGAGGAGCTGAAAAACGGTTTAAATGAAATGCAAAACAAAATGGAAACCACCACGGCTCGGATTGAAGAGGCAGAGGAGAGAATAGGTGAACTAGAAGATAAAGTTATGGAAAAAGAGGAAGCTGAGAAAAAGAGAGATAAAAAAATCCAGGAGTATGAGGGGAAAATTAGAGAACTAAGTGATACGCTAAAAAGAAATAATATACGCATAATTGGTGTCCCAGAGGAGGAAGAGAGAGGGAAAGGTGCTGAAGGGGTACTGGAAGAAATAATAGCTGAGAACTTCCCTGAACTGGGGAAGGAAAAAGGCATTGAAATCCAAGAGGCACAGAGAACTCCCTTCAGACGTAACTTGAATCGATCTTCTGCACGACATATCATAGTGAAACTGGCAAAATACAAGGATAAAGAGAAAATTCTGAAAGCAGCAAGGGGTAAACGTGCCCTCACATATAAAGGGAGACCTATAAGACTCGTGACGGATCTCTCTTTTGAAACTTGGCAGGCCAGAAAGAATTGGCACGAGATTTTCAGTGTGCTAGACAGAAAAAATATGCAGCCGAGAATCCTTTATCCAGCAAGTCTGTCATTTAGAATAGAAGGAGAGATAAAGGTCTTCCCAAACAAACAAAAACTGAAGGAATTTGTCACCACTAAACCAGCCCTACAAGAGATCCTAAGGGGGACCCTGTGAGACAAAGTACCAGAGACAACACTACAAGCATAAAACATACAGACATCACAATGACTCTAAGCCCGTATCTTTCTATAATAACACTGAATGTAAATGGATTAAATGCGCCAACCAAAAGACATAGGGTATCAGAATGGATAAAAAAACAAGACCCATCTATTTGCTGTCTACAAGAGACTCATTTTAGACCTGAGGACACCTTTAGATTGAGAGTGAGGGGATGGAGAACTATTTATCATGCTACTGGAAGCCAAAAGAAAGCTGGAGTAGCCATACTTATATCAGACAAACTAGACTTTAAATTAAAGGCTGTAACAAGAGATGAAGAAGGACATTATATAATAGTTACAGGGTCTATTCATCAGGAAGAGCTAACAATTATAAATGTCTATGCGCCGAATACCGGAGCCCCCAAATATATAAAACAACTACTCATAAACATAAGCAACCTTATTGATAAGAATGTGGTAATTGCAGGGGACTTTAACACCCCACTTACAGAAATGGAGAGATCATCTAGACACACGGTCAATAAAGAAACAAGGGCCCTGAATGAGACATTGGATCAGATGGACTTGACAGATATATTTAGAACTCTACATCCCAAAGCAACAGAATATACTTTCTTCTCGAGTGCACATGGAACATTCTCCAAGATAGATCATATACTGGGTCACAAAACAGCCCTTCATAAGTTTACCAGAATTGAAATTATACCATGCATACTTTCAGACCACAATGCTATGAAGCTTGAAATCAACCACAGAAAAAAGTCTGGAAAACCTCCAAAAGCATGGAGGTTAAAGAACACCCTACTAACGAATGAGTGGGTCAACCAGGCAATTAGAGAAGAAATTAAAAAATATATGGAAACAAACGAAAATGAAAATACAACAATCCAAATGCTTTGGGACGCAGCGAAGGCAGTCCTGAGAGGAAAATACATTGTAATCCAGGCCTATCTCAAGAAACAAGAAAAATCCCAAATACAAAATCTAACAGCACACCTAAAGGAAATAGAAGCAGAGCAGCAAAGACACCCCAAACCCAGCAGAACAAGAGAAATAATAAAGATCAGAGCAGAAATAAACAATATAGAGTCTAAAAAAACTGTAGAGCAGATCAACGAAACCAAGAGTTGGTTTTTTGAAAAAATAAACAAAATTGACAAACCTCTAGCCAGGCTTCTCAAAAAGAAAAGGGAGATGACCCAAATAGATAAAATCATGAATGAAAATGGAATTCTTACAACCAATCCCTCAGAGATACAAACAATTATCAGGGAATACTATGAAAAATTATATGCCAACAAATTGGACAACCTGGAAGAAATGGACAAATTCCTGAACACCCACACTCTTCCAAAACTCAATCAGGAGGAAATAGAAAGCTTGAACAGACCCATAACCAGCGAAGAAATTGAATCGGTTATCAAAAATCTCCCAACAAATAAGAGTCCAGGACCAGATGGCTTCCCAGGGGAGTTCTACCAGACGTTGAAAGCAGAGATAATACCTATCCTTCTCAAGCTATTCCAAGAAATAGAAAGGGAAGGAAAACTTCCAGACTCATTCTATGAAGCCAGTATTACTTTGATTCCTAAACCAGACAGAGACCCAGTAAAAAAAGAGAACTACCGGCCAATATCCCTGATGAATATGGATGCAAAAATTCTCAATAAGATACTAGCAAATCGAATTCAACGGCATATAAAAAGAATTATTCACCATGATCAAGTGGGATTCATTCCTGGGATGCAGGGCTGGTTCAACATTCGCAAATCAATCAACGTGATACATCACATTAACAAAAAAAAAGAGAAGAACCATATGATCCTGTCAATCGATGCAGAAAAGGCCTTTGACAAAATGCAGCACCCTTTCTTAATAAAAACTCTTGAGAAAGTCGGGATAGAAGGAACATACTTAAAGATCATAAAAGCCATTTATGAAAAGCCCACAGCTAACATCATCCTCAACGGGGAAAAACTGAGAGCTTTTTCCCTGAGATCAGGAACACGACAGGGATGCCCACTCTCACCGCTGTTGTTTAACATAGTGCTGGAAGTTCTAGCATCAGCAATCAAACAACAAAAGGAAATCAAAGGCATCAAAATTGGCAAAGATGAAATCAAGCTTTCGCTTTTTGCAGATGACATGATATTATACATGGAAAATCCGATAGACTCCACCAAAAGTCTGCTAGAATTGATACATGAATTCAGCAAAGTTGCAGGATACAAAATCAATGTACAGAAATCAGTTGCATTCTTATACACTAACAATGAAGCAACAGAAAGACAAATAAAGAAACTGATCCCATTCACAATTGCACCAAGAAGCATAAAATACCTAGGAATAAATCTAACCAAAGACGTAAAGGATCTGTATGCTGAAAACTATAGAAAGCTTATGAAGGTAATTGAAGAAGATTTAAAGAAATGGAAAGACATTCCCTGCTCATGGATTGGAAAAATAAATATTGTCAAAATGTCAATACTACCCAAAGCTATCTACACATTCAATGCAATCCCAATCAAAATTGCACCAGCATTCTTCTTGAAACTAGAACAAGCAATCCTAAAATTCATATGGAACCACAAAAGGCCCCGAATAGCCAAAGGAATTTTGAAGAAGAAGACCAAAGCAGGAGGCATCACAATCCCAGACTTTAGCCTCTACTACAAAGCTGTCATCATCAAGACAGCATGGTATTGGCACAAAAACAGACACATAGACCAATGGAATAGAATAGAAACCCCAGAACTAGACCCACAAACGTATGGCCAACTCATCTTTGACAAAGCAGGAAAGAACATCCAATGGAAAAAAGACAGCCTCTTTAACAAATGGTGCTGGGAGAACTGGACAGCAACATGCAGAAGGTTGAAACTAGACCACTTTCTGACACCATTCACAAAAATAAACTCAAAATGGATAAAGGACCTGAATGTGAGACAGGAAACCATCAAAACCTTAGAGGAGAAAGCAGGGAAAGACCTCTCTGACCTCAGCCGTAGCAATCTCTTACTCGACACATCCCCAAAGGCAAGGGAATTAAAAGCAAAAGTGAATTACTGGGACCTTATGAAGATAAAAAGCTTCTGCACAGCAAAGGAAACAACCAACAAAACTAAAAGGCAACCAACGGAATGGGAAAAGATATTTGCAAATGACATCTCGGACAAAGGGCTAGTATCCAAAATCTATAAAGAGCTCACCAAACTCCACACCCAAAAAACAAATAACCCAGTGAAGAAATGGGCAGAAAACATGAATAGACACTTCTCTAAAGAAGACATCCGGATGGCCAACAGGCACATGAAAAGATGTTCAGCGTCGCTCCTTATCAGGGAAATACAAATCAAAACCACACTCAGGTATCACCTCACGCCAGTCAGAGTGGCCAAAATGAACAAATCAGGAGACTATAGATGCTGGAGAGGATGTGGAGAAACGGGAACCCTCTTGTACTGTTGGTGGGAATGCAAATTGGTGCAGCCGCTCTGGAAAGCAGTGTGGAGGTTCCTCAGAAAACTAAAAATAGACCTACCCTATGACCCAGCAATAGCACTGCTAGGAATTTATCCAAGGGATACAGGAGTACTGATGCATAGGGGCACTTGTACCCCAATGTTCATAGCAGCACTCTCAACAATAGCCAAATTATGGAAAGAGCCTAAATGTCCATCAACTGATGAATGGATAAAGAAATTGTGGTTTATATACACAATGGAATACTATGTGGCAATGAGAAAGAATGAAATATGGCCTTTTGTAGCAACGTGGATGGAACTGGAGAGTGTGATGCTAAGTGAAATAAGCCATATAGAGAAAGACAGATACCATATGGTTTCACTCTTATGTGGATCCTGAGAAACTTAACAGGAACCCATGGGGGAGGGTGAGGAAAAAAGAAAAAAGAAAAAAAAAAAAAGAGGTTAGAGTGGGAGAGAGCCAAAACATAAGAGACTGTTAAAAACTGAGAACAAACTGAGGGTTGATGGGGGGTGGGAGGGAGGAGAGTGTGGGTGATGGGTATTGAGGAGGGCACCTTTTGGGATGAGCACTGGGTGTTGTATGGAAACCAATTTGACAATAAATTTCATATAAAAAAAAAAACCCTCCAAAGGGGTTCCATTTCACTTAGAATAAGGTACAAACTCTCTCACACGTACCCTGCCTACTTCTGTGCTCTTTTCTCTGTCCTTCTCGTGCACTATGCTCAACAACAATGGTCTTTTCCTGCCCCTCAACATAATCACACGAGTTCTCAGAATCTTAGAGACTGCAGTTCTGGCCACTTGGATGCTCCTTAGACCCTCTCAACATGGTTACTTCCTTCTCGTACATTGAGGTATAACATAAGTATAGAAAAACTAACAAATCCTAAACAATGAAAAAGCACAGAAGACCATGACAGGGCCTGCTTTTTTGGAAAGCAGGGCCTGCTTTTTTGGAAAGCAGGGCCTGAGTTTTGGAAAGAAAGTCCCTACAGCTAAGGATAGGGGAATGGTGTGAATAAGCCAAGATGAAGGAAGACTAGTGTTGAGGTGTTTGTTAGGAGTGAAATAAGAAATGATTACAACTTGAACAAAGGTATTGGCAATGGGTAGGGAAAGGAGGCAACAGAGACATGCAAGAAGAATCTACTTGGTGTCTTGAGCTACCCGTGGTGAATTATAGAGACTCTAACTACCTTACTGTTATCAGTTTGTGGATTTAACCTGATTTAGAAATAGGAAACTCTCTGTAACTTGGATTACAGCTTAGTGTTTTTCACCAATTAGACCTGTAATTTGTTTTTCTTAGAAAGCCTAAGGTCTTGGCCACACTAACTCTTGGTTTAACTTCCCTCGTTCACTTAAAAACCTGATTATTTTTATGCATGATGTTACTAATGATTCCTTCCTCATCTTGAATCCCAGTCTTGCTCCTGTTTTTTCCCAGCCAGTATATGAATAAAATATTGGAACTGCTGATTAATGACCCTTTATGTTCCACTTTGAGATGTCTGAAGGAATTATCCCAATGCCCAGACATCTCTATCATGTCACACTTAAATTACAGGCTGAATCTTTAAAAGGCTGTCCTCTGTTGTAAAGGCTATATTATCAGGATGGTCATCAGGCCTAATTTCCTTTTAGGAGAAAGAACAGAAATATTATCTTTTAATGCCAAGAAAGTGCACTACTTAAAATAGGCAAATACGTAGGTCAATGCTTTGACTTCGGTTACCCTTAGTCCTAGGTTGAAAGTGCCTTCTCAGAAGAGTCTAAGAATGAAGGGGGATGCTTGTTCTTACTCTTGTTTTTAACTGCTTTAGTTTTAGAACTCTGACGTGACGCCATTTTCCCTTCTTTGGCTTTTTTATGAAGATACTGGCATTGCACTTCTTCCCACAGAGGGCACCGGTGGTTGGTATCAACTCTTTGTTACAGAAACACACCGCCTATCGGAGGATAAGGCAGTCGGTAAAATCTTTTATCTGATATAATAGATTCTGTATAGAAATCCAAGAGCAAGGGTCCACAAGGAACTTTCAGTCATCTCCATCCTGCACGATAACCAAACTGACAATGATAATAACTGCAGCAGGAGCGATTGTATCGGCCTTAGGGATAATATAGCTGATAAGATCAAGCATTGACTATGTGCGCCAGGTACTGGTGAGTACTTTACACGCTGGATCTCATTTGGTCTTCTCAGCTCTACAAGGCAGGTATACCATCGTTATCCAAGGTCACTCTGCTAGGAAGAGGCAAAGTGAAAATCCAAACCAAAGTATGTTTGATGCCAAAGAACATGCTTTTCACCACTCTATTGTACTGTGAGGATCTGAGCTACTACATAGCTTGGTATTCATAGGCTTAACCCATGATGGTTTTCTCTGTGTAGGATATATCTTGGACAGTTTAATCTATATTAAAAGGAAACAGGACTTGCATTGAAACACATAGCCCTAAACGAAATGTCTCAATCTAGTGACTGCATGACCAATAGTCATACAGATCTCAAAGTTTCTAGGATAGCTCAAATTCATAGCATCGTTTCCCTGTATTCCCATAAAAAGCATCTCAATTATTATACCAGAGGTCTCAATTGTTGCATTAGAAAACTATGGTTGGGCTAACCACACTGGTCTTAAGCCATGAAAAGGAGACATTTGTCTTTACCTCGAGAGTCTTTTAAGACCTAAATGCTACAAAGCTCGACCGACGTCGACCATGCTCCGTCTCAGAGGCGTATCACGTCAAATGTTTTCATGTTACTGTATATTAACTCATCCCCAAGTAATGTTTAGTGTTGTTGCAAAATCCCCAAGTTCTATCTGGAAAATGAGAAACTGTTTCAAGTGCAATGGACCCTTCTCTGAAAATGTCAAAATTATTCCAAAGCTCATCTTGGAGAAAAAATATGTGAAATAAAAGTAGGCCCTATACTTTAAAGTGTACTCAAGGGGCGCCTGGGTGGCTCAGTTGGTTAAGCGTCCGACTTCGGCTCAGGTCATGATCTCATGGTTCGTGGGTTCGAGCCCTGCATCAGGCTCTATGCTGACAGCTCAGAGCCTGGACCCTGCTTTGGATTCTGTGTCTCCCTCTCTCTCTGTGCCTCCCCCACTCACATTCTGTCTCTCTCTCTCAAAAGTAAACAAACATTAAAAAAAAATTGTTTAATGTACTTAAAAAAGCTTTAACAGTAAAAACAGTATGGTACTGGTGCAAAAACTGACAGATAGATATGAATTGATAGACAATTGTCTATATCTATGTCTATACTGAACTACACATATGATGAAGGTACAGTCACATATTAGTGAAAAAGTGATGAGTTATCCCTCCTGTAGTATGAGAAATGTTGGCTTTTGGGAAGAACATTAGTTAGATCCTCATCTCAAACTATGGCCATAAGTATATTATGTGGTTTGAAAACTAAGTGTAAATATTGAAAACTTAGTCTTATTTAAGCTTTTTAAATAAGGGAAGAAAATACAGAGAAATATTTAACTTTTCTTAGATCAGGCAAGGAATGCCTAAGTACTAGAAAAATGTATGAAATCATCAAGGAAAAGGTAAATATATTAAACCACCTTAAACTTAGAAATAGACATCTAACAGTCATAAAACACCAAGAGCACTCTAGAAAAATTATTTGCAACAAGTACAGTAGACAGAGGAGTCAAGTCTTTATATATTTTTAAACTTTCAAATAAATATCACAGTAGGATAAAGGTAAAATGCATGAGAACTAATAAACCTATCAACATCCATAAAACTGTATTAAGGAGAGTTACTTATATAAAAAGGTCAATGTCAGTGTGAATGTATGAAGATAGACATTCTCATATATCAGCAGGAATGTATATTATTATTACCACCGTTCTGTATAGCAATTCGGCAAGTATATTAAAGGCATGAAAAAGTTCACAATCTTTGTCAAAATAATTTCAAATCTAGCAATTTTGGTGACAATCTTATATACAAAGGTATTCATCAACAGATTATTTATATTGCTCATGACTAAAAGGAACCAAGGCTCCTTGGAGAAAGACCTGGTTCCAGAGCACAGGCAGAAAATGTAGATGTAAGCCTGGAACATACTGAGCCAAAAAGCAAGGAAACACACAAACTAATGGAGAGATGCCAAAAGACAGGGAAGTCAGCTTGAAGGGGTATCCTTCAAATTTGAATATCAGAACATTATTATAGTTGACTGCAAAACACCAAGACAAATCCATGAGTCCATGGCAATACTAAAAGAATAGTAAAATAAAACAGAGAGAGAAAAACACAACTCCTTTATCTTACTCATTAAATTAAAACTTAGGACATGAGAAGTATTCATTCTGCCTTTGAAGAGGGAAAACTCTTCTTTCCAGAAGACCAGCAGCTATTAAATGTAGGTGAAAGAGAAGAATTAGAAAAATCACCATGTGAAGCTCCCACTAAAATAACTAGTCTGGGCAAGAATCACTAAGGATGCAAAAAACTATTAGGTGAAGAATTGTTAGGGAATAGCATAGTCATGATACCAAAGAAGCACCCCATAGACTATGGACTAATTGTAAAGGGAAAAACACACCTCTAAGCAAAGAAATCTAGTGTTCATCACCTTAATCAAGCAGTCAAACGTCACTCCATTGATCATGGGACAACCTTATGTTGTATCCTTCTGATGATGAAGTCACCTGTGAAGCATCCTTGCCAAAACTGTTTACCCAAATCTAATTAAGACTTTAGTCCTAACTTCCAGTTTACAGGAAACCTAGAGGCTGGGAGAACACGTGAAATGACATTACAAGGGAACAGTCCGACAAATTCAGAAGGCAGAATGTTCTATAAAACAACTGGTCTGGTATCTTCAAAAAGTCATTAATAAAATAAAACTAAAAAAAAAAAAGTGGGTGCCCTATTCTAGACTAAAAGAGACTAAAGAATCAAAACCAAATGCAGTGTGGAATCCTTCATGGGATTCTGGCAGGAAAATGGGAGCTGTGCAAACACATCAGGGACAATTGGGAAAATCTGAATACGGACTAGATATTACATCATATGAGGGAACTACTGCTAATTTTCTTAGGTGTGACGAGTGTACTGTGATTATGTAGGACAAGGTCCCTCTTTTCAGGAGAGGCATGCTTGTCTTTAAGAATGCAATCCTGGGGCGCCTGGGTGGCGCAGTCGGTTAAGCGTCCGACTTCAGCTAGGTCACGATCTCACGGTCCGTGAGTTTGAGCCCCGCGTCAGGCTCTGGGCTGATGGCTCATGATGGCTCAGAGCCTGGAGCCTGTTTCCGATTCTGTGTCTCCCTCTCTCTCTCTGCCCCTCCCCCGTTCATGCTCTGTCTCTCTCTCTGTCCCCAAAATAAATAAACGTTGAAAAAAAAAAAAAAAAAAGAATGCAATCCTATGGTGTTTGCAATTTACTTTTAAGCAGTCCCACAAAATAATTAAAACAATTCCATACATATATCTGTATCATGTAGACAGACACACATACACACACACACACACACAGAAAATATGGCACGATATTTAAAAACCATTTAAAATATGGGTATGCGTTGTACTATTCTTTCTACTTTTATATATGTTTGAAAATTTTCGTAACAAAAAATTAGAAAAAAACATCGTAAAAACTGGCATCGTATACAACTCAAAATTGCATATTATCATACAACTCAAAACTGAGCTATAGGACTCATCATACAACTCAAAATTATGATGTTAATGAAATTAGGGTACATCCATACGGTTGATATTATACACTTATCAAATACCTTTTCAAAGAATTTCTAAACACATAGGCAAATAGTTCCAATGCAGTAGTAAGGGAGATAGACAGGAGGCAAGACTTTATATGGGGTATATGGCTTGATCTCACTTTTTATAGACACTGAACATACTTAATGAGCAACTATAATGTGCCACAAACTCTTCTACCTGCATTAAAAAAAGGAAATACACCTAATGTTAATAAGGTGGCCCCTGGATGCTAGAGTTCTAGGAAATCCTTATTAGTTTCTAATACTCTTCTAAAATTTTCAAATTATATAATTTTTATAGTAAAAATAACAAGCAAGAAGTTTTGCTGAAGTATAGTCATCAGGTATTTGATATCAGTAACGGCTAGCATTGGTTATACACCTGGCATGTGACAGCCCCTCTTCATGTTTTCCAGGAGCAAGTCTGCTTAGCCCTCCCAATAATCTCTTGAGGTATTATTTACACTCACAGAAATGGAGCACTGAGAGGTTGGTAATCCACCCAAAGCAATGATTCTTAAGTGGGGAAGGCAAGGACCCTCAGGAACATTTGGCAATGTTGTGAGACATTTTTGGTTGGCACCCTGGGGACGGGGGAGGCAGAGGTCAAGGATGTTGTTAAACATCCTACGTTGCACAAGACAGCACCCACAGCCAAAAACCATCAGCCCCAAATGTCAATACTGCTGAGGGCTGAGAAATCCGACCAAGATCACTTAGCTAGTAAGGCAGAGTCCAGCTTTGAGCCCAGGTGTCCTGATCCCCCAGCCCATACTCTTCACCACTCTGTACTGCTCTTAAACACGCTGCCATAGCAATGTTTTGTCACTAAATGTTGCAGTGTTTCTTCATTGAGAGTAATTATTAGTAACAATAACTACTGCTACCATATATGATGCTTTGTGATTTACCAAAAAATTTAAGCAAAAAATAAAAACAAGAATCTTTTTCTGAAAGTTCAAAAGGTACATGTGATGTGGTAAAAGGGCACTCCACTGGCATCATTCTTTTAAGAGCAATTTTGCCGTTGGCATCAAAATCTTAATATTTATAACCTTTATCCAGATATTCCACTTTGAGAATTCACTCTAAGAATATAAATCAAAGTATGACAATATCCTGGTGTGCAAATATGTATTTTTTTGGAGTAGAACCAAGAAAGGAGGTTACCCAACTGTCTAATAAAAGAAGAGCCTAACAGGCTGGGCACTTGTGCTTGAGCGAATCCCTGTGAGGATGTGGAAAGTCATGTATACGAGAATATTAGGAGAACAAAAGAAACAGAATGTAAAATCATGCGTGTGTGTCTGCAAGCATGTTAAACAGTAGCATCGTTTACAAGACGAACACGAAACACTTTGCCGGAGTTGCCAGATTAGGATAGTAGGGTAAAGAGTGATTTCTTTGTCTTTTTTTTCCCTGTCTTTTATTTTCAAAATTGTCTGAAATGTAGCTATGCATTTTAATGGGGTAAAAACAATCACCATATTTTTAGATGTACCTAAATCCTGGGAAAATGATCTCTATTTTTAATGGAGGCCCTTTATAAAAGCTGAAATATGTGTAAACAAGCTTATGACCTAGATCTGAGCACTTTAAAAGTAAAAACAAATCTGAGAACAGAGCCAACGGTCCTCCCAACACATTCTCTATGTCGATATTAGATGAGAAAATCTCCTCTCTGGCAATCTTAATGTCTCCTTCTCCCTCTATAATGACTTGATGCATAAAAATTAATCTTTTCCCTCCGCTTTGATCCCTGAGCTCCTTAGCAAAGATTCCATCTTGCTCTATAACACATGATGAAGCATTTTCCCTGTTATAATGTGACAATGGCCCTATTGAGTACAACAATTTGAGTGTGAATGTGCCACAGCCAAAGAGGAAATCTTAAGAGGCAATTCCACCTAGAACTATTTGGCAAATGCATAAAAAAGTCACATTAACACTGTCTTGAAAAACAGTGCCCTTAACAAAAGAACACAAAACAGAGCTGGGAATGGGGGTGGGGGGAGGGATGGGGAAAAGGAAAAGCAGAGGTGACAGGTTCCTGGGGTTCTATCTCCAAGTGCTGGTCCTGTAGATCAGTTTGCAGGGGGGGGGGGGAGTACATTTGAAAACTTTCAATAAAAATGATTGTTTGTCAAGGCTCGAAAAAAAAATTCTTTAATTAGTTTACTCAAATATTAAGTCTGACATCTAGAAACTCAATATTAGCAAAAATGTGATAATTATGGCTGGAAGGGTTTTTTATTGAATGTAAATTCATGAATCACACTTTTGGCATATCTCACTCCCTTTTGTTCTTTCTCATACGCCTTCACACTTAACCGGAAGCCTTTGGGCTCCACTCTAAAATCTGATCTCAAATTCACCATACTTCCTTTTGAAGCAGTTGCAGTTCATCAACAACTATGACAAAGGACTCTTCTAGTCCATTCTGACGGAAGATACAACCTTGAGATATCCTCCAGACTTGGGGGTACCTGAACCTTCAGAATGCCCAGGCTGCTCCAGAAGAGACTTTCTCTATTACATGGCATCCCACATCACACCATTTGCCCACACGGAGGGTTCCGTGTTTTCCAGCAATTGTTCTGACCCATTTGGCTGCCGATTCAGTGAGTGAGCTTGCCAACAATCTAGTGATTGGCTCTAAGGAGGAGAACAGAAACACGGAACATGTGTTTGGTGTTAAAGTGGGTCAGGTCTGTGCAAAAACACATTGGTTCATTTTACCCTCACAGTATCCTTATCTTATAGAAGATGATCCTGGGACTAGAACAGGTCAAATCATTTGTCCAGCATCATGTGAAGAGTGAATGGCACAACCAGAATCAGAAGGTTGGTCGGCCTCACATCAGAGCTTATGCTCTGCCTGCCCTGGATTTGTGGGGGCAGGGTGACGGGAGAGTGCACGGCCCCGTAGCACAATGTGGATACACAGCACAGAAATTAATATGCACAGGCACAAATGTGGGCTGACCGTGCACACCTTCTTCCAAATATCAACATATCATTGTTTGCTCTTATAGCAAATATGAGAAACTGGTCATGTTTGGTGGTTGGTTTTCGGCGGGGGGGGGGGATTGGGGATGGCAGCCATTGACCAATTTTCTAGGATTCTAATTTCAAATGCCTACAGGGGCCAAGCTTTTTTTTTTTTTTTTTTTTAAGACATCAGGAAGAGATGAGGACCACAGCCCCCTAGAAGGCGTATGTATCTTCTAAAAGGACAGAGCTACATGACCAGTACCTCATTTTACTACGGGCAATTGTGGGCCTAGTATGTAGAGCTCTGAGTTTTTCTAAAGATGCCAGAAATAAGGATTTTTATGTGAGCAATCCCGATTTTTTTAAACGTTTTAATTTATTTTTGAGACCGAGAGAGACAGAGCATGAGCAGGGGAGGAGCAGAGAGACGGGGAGTCACAGAATTTGAAGCGGGCTCCAGGCTCTGAACTGTCAGCACGAAGCCCGACGCGGGGCTCTAACTCACGGAGTGTGAGATGATGACCTGAGCTGAAGTTGGGCGCTCAACCGACTGAGCCACCTAGGCGCCCCCAATTTGTTTTAAAACTGGCAACTACTTAAAACAATTTTTTTTCAGTTTTATGAACCAAATAAAACATATCTATCTGATCTTGCCTTTGCTTTGCACCTTGTGGTCTAGATAATATACCTGTGCTACAGATGATAAGATATGAGGGACTTCAGGGCAGGCCTGACACAGGTAATGGACTCAGCTTAATTGCTTCCACCACACAGGGAAGGAACGCACTGTTCATTTTAGGCAGTGTTTGTCATTTTAACATTATTATTTGGAAAAAGGAAACAATCATCACAAATTCTCTGTACAAATATGTATAAACTTCAAAACCAATGGTCAAGAAAGTGGGCAAGAGGTGAGAAGGATTTTACAGTTTAGCAAAACAGAAAAACTAGAAAGAAAGGACACATCAAAGAAATGCTTAACAGGAGTCCCATTCCAACTGCCAACAAGACACTCATCACAGGGTTTCCTGGAAAACTCTGTTTTTCAGAGGGAGCACATTTCCACCACACATCCTTTCCCCTACCTCTTTCTTTTCCACCTCATCACCACCTGGTTTCTCAGGGTACTGATTCAGACATAGACCGATTTCAGCCGCATTTTATTACTAAAATCTTCCTCTTGCAAATGAGGGAGTTGAAAGGGAAACAATCTGGTGCTCCTGACCACTGGATTATGGCTCAGGCACCCCAAAGTGCATCTTCAGACAACCCTACTATCCAGCAGGATGAACACTCTTATACAAAAATATGCCCAGATGGAAGTGTTTGAATGCACTTTTTGCTTACGTAGACATACAGATGTAGGGACATCTCATAGTGCTGTGTGGAGAACTGGAGGGGATGAATTGCAATGAGATCACAGATGTAAGTTAACATTTGGGAAAATCCTATGTTACTAGTTTGTCATTAATGTTTTATTTATTTGTTTTAAAGGTTTATTTATTTTTGAGAGAGTGCACGGGGAGGGGCAGAGAGAGCAAGGGAGAGAGAGAAGCCCAAGCAGGCTCTGCGGGGTCAGCACAAAGCCTGATGCAGGGCTTGATCCCACCAACCATGAGATCATGATATGAGCCAAAATCAAGAGTTGGACACTTAACCAACTGAGCCATCCAGGCGCCCCCTGCTGTTAATATTTTAAATATCTTTGGGTACTACCATACAACAAACTAAATTCTAGCAGTAAAATACCCTCTCTACCCACTAAATGAAACCACTTTACCACCATTTGTGAAAGGAAGCTCTGTCTTCTCCCTGGTTCACCAGGAAGAGGCGAAGAATTCAATGGTCTGGGAAATTTGTTATCAAGTCCAAGCCTTCAGCTCAGGTCCTTGATTCTGAGGTCTGGGATTTCACTGGTAGTGCCATAGTTGCATAACACAGCTTATCTTGGGCAAGACTATGCTACTTAAACTGTTATGGAGGGTGTGTCCCAGAGAAAACTGACATAAAATTTCAATCCCCACCCCACTCTTAACTAACTGGGTGAACCTTGGCCAAGTTCCTTAATATCTCTTGGCCTCATTTTCCTGGTCTCTAAAAGTAAGGGTGAAGACGTTAAAGATCACTGTAAGCCAACTTATTCAATGTGCTAAGTCAGAAAGCTCAATACCAAATATGTTATAAACCTCATCTCACTTATTATCTATTTTATCTACATTATTAATGATAACATTGATAATTTGCAAAGTTAATTAATAACAACTGACAATGCCATCGTCACAGGAGCATCATGATTAAGTGACAGAGTATAGGCTAAAGCTCTTTGCCAACCAAGAAGATATACATAGATGTTAATTATAGCATATTGTTGGGGCGCCTGGGTGGCTCATCGGTTGAGCATCCAACTTTGGCTCACGTCATGATCTCGCAGTTTGTGACTTCAAGCCCCACATCGGGCTCTGTGTTGACAGCTCAGAGCCTGGAGTCTGCTTTGGATTCTGTCGCTCTCCCTTTCTGCCCCTCCCCCACTCACACTCTCTCCTTCAAAAATAAATAAACATTAAAAAAATTTAATTATAGCCTATTGTCAAGAAGAAGTACAATAGACCCGCAAATGGAGTCACTTATGCTAAGCCCAGCCCCATGTCACCAAATGGAGACTTAATCACAGTTTCAGCTCTCCCAGAAATGAAATCTTAGTTAATCTGGAATCGCCTGATATCTGCACGAGTGACGTAATCTGCCCAACAGACTCTTCCATCCTCTAAAGGAATTCTGCAATAACCAACCTGCTCTTTGGCCTAGTATAACTTCCTCGTTCCCACTCCCATCTCCCTATAAAACTCTTGCATTTTGTATAGCTCCTTTGGGGCCCCTTTCATCTGCGAGATTGGATGCTGCCTGATTCCAATCAGTTTTTGCTCAAATAAACTTAAAATTTTTAACATGACTCAGTTTATCTTTTAACAGTTCTAGTATCAGAAAAGGGAACCAAAAGAAACCGTTAGGGGTCCCTAGGCACAACAAGCAACAGACATGGGCTCTGTGAGCCCACTGTTTTCTGCTCTCTCTGGAGGTCACCTGCAAGTCCCTCTAGGATCCTAGCTTCACAGCTTTTGCAGTATGAGCTTTCGGACTTTACTTGAGCATTTCTTTTTCCAGACTGGGTCCAGAAACCAGCTGGAGTAGGATTAGCTCCAGTGTTAGACTGGTTCTGACTAAGAAACTAAACCAGGTCTGGAGTTGGAATGGGTCTGGCTTAAGCTGGAGTCCAGTGTGAGGCCTCAGGTGAATAAATTGTTATTTTAAGGCTGAACAAACAGGTTAATCTTAGCCAAAGATAATGTTGAAAAACTCTGTCCACAATGGAGAACTTTTAACCTAAATATAGTTACCCATTTATGAGGTATCCTAGAGAAAAAGGGGTCTCAGCCAACCACTCACCATAAAGGATAGAGGAAGAACTATTCTTCCTCCTCTATAGTTTCTGGTGACCAGGAAGAGACCCACTGGGATACCCCACTTGATCCAGAGCCTGCAGACAAAATCCTGGGAAAACTGGCAGGAGCCAGCAAAGGGTAAGAATTCTTACCAAAGTCAGTTCTCTCAGATCTCTATCTGTAGTGCTTGGTTCAGAGAGAAAGATAAAATTTCATGCTATCTCTTCCTTTCCAAATTCAGACTGGCAGGCAAAAATGCCTGTAAGAATTAGATCTTTGAATACTCAACATTACTTATCATCAGAGAAATGAAAATCAAAACTACAATGACATATCATCTCACACCTGTCAGAATGGCTAAAACCAGAAAGACAAGAAATAACAAGTGTTGATGAGGATGGGGAGAAAGGGGAACTCTTTTGCACTGTTGGTGGGAATGCAAACTGGTGCAGTGACTCTGAAGAACAGTATGCAGGTTTCTCAAAAAGTTAAAAATAGAACCACCTTAAGATCCAGCAATAGCACTACTGGGTATTTGCCCAAATAAATACAACAACACCAATTCAAAGGGATACATCCATCCCTATGTTTATAGCAGCATTATTTACCATAGCCAAGATACAGAAGCAGCCCAAGCATCCATTGTTTAACAGGTAAAGAAGATGTGGAATATTATTCAGCCATAAAAAATAATGAAATCTTGCCATTTGCAACAACATGGATGGAGCTAGAGAGTATAATGCTAAGTGTAATAAGTTACTGACAGAAAGACAAATACAGTATGATTTCACTCCTAGGTGGAACTGAAGAAACAAAGCAAATGAGCAAAAGGGAAAAAGGAAAAGGCAAACCAAGAGACCAACTCTTAACTATAGAGAACACAATGATGGCTACCAGAAGGGAGGTGGGTGGGGGGATGGGTGACATAGATGATGTGGCTTAAGAAGAGCACTTGTAATGAGCACTAAGTATGAGAGACTAAGAGAAAAATTACCAGGTGTACTCACAACTGCAAAGAAAAGACGACCCCCCCCCCCATTCCCAAAACCAGCCAGGGCGTGCCGGGTTGTAGTCTGACCTAAAGACTGAACGATCAAATCCTGCTGAGTGGTTTGAAATAAAGGCGGGAACCAATCTAGTTCTGCTGAGCGTTCAAATTTAAATGTCAACCAGTAACAGCTCTGTAACCTCAAAAAAATCCCTAACTTGTTTGTGCCTGTCTATAAAAGAAGCTGTAAGATCCTTGCTGGGGGCCTCTTAGCATCACCGGCAACGAGTGCGCAGAGGACCGGGTTCCAACCTGCAAGAAACGACCCTTGCCGCTTGGCTTTGACTCTGGACTCTGGTGGTTTGTTTTCAGGGGGTCTCTCGAATCAGGGCATATCAAGTAATGTATGGAAGTACTGAATCACCATATTGTACACCTGAAACTAATACTACACTGTATATTAACTAATTGGAATTTAAATTTTTTTAAAAATGCTATAGGAAAAAAGTCATTTAAAAAGCCATTTTACCCATTGGGTTGATCCTTTCTCTCCTAGGGACAGTTATTGCTTTCTTGTTCATCTCTTCTTGTGTCCTGAGAACTTGGTTTGGCAAGTGTCAGGTTGGGACCCCCAAAATATGGCTGGGCAGAAATGTGGGTTGTACTCCACTTGCAGCTGGGGTCCTACTGACTTGCCAGCTGTCAGGGAAATTATCCAAGTCTTTCTTTTGGCTGCCTTAGGGAGTTACTCTGGATCTTGGGAGGACAGTATCTTTTGTACCCTATTTGGGGACACCTCTTCAATCCACAAGTTCATTCACTACTGCCAGGACTATTTACTATTTCTACTGGCTGTAACCTGACAAGATGTTTGTTTTGTTTTGCTTTTTTAACCTGAGATGATATTTGAAAGGATTATTATTATTTTTTAAGTAGCTCTATGGTCCAAAGTTGGTCAAATTCGAAGCTGTTATTAGGAGCCTGATAGGAACTTTTTTTTCAGTCCTTCTCCCCTAAGCTAAAATTAAGCTACGTATCTAGCAGGAAAGAAAAACATCTGAAGCCTTTAGGGGAGGGATTTACGAAACACCCCAAAGAAACACAACCTTAAATCTAGAACACAGCAAACTTCTGATAAAAGATTTCCACTCTGATATAAAAAGGAAATTGAAGATAATGTAATTGGATGGTTGTGACAGCCTCTTGATACCATTGAGGTTGCAACCCAACTCTTTGAGGAATTAAAAACAATTGTACTTGTCTTGCAAATTTAGTCTTTATAAGAATAGAAATGTGGCTCTAGAAATAATTCAAAGCCCACCTATCCTTTTAACCAATCCCCAAACTTCTCTATTCATCTCAAAAGGCTTGCAGATACTGTAAAATATCTGAATTTAGGAAACAAAAGTCCTTCTTGGAAATTTGCATTCCTGCTCTGTGCCTTTTGAGATGTTAAGTATTCTACTTGGTCTTCCCGAGGAAACAAGTAATTGTTATTGGGGAGGGGTGGGGGAGGAAAGGCTATTTAAAAACTCAGCCTACAAAAAATCTTAAAAGTTTCTTCCACGAATACAGGTAAAAAGTTTAAAAAGGTAACCCCTTAACTTATGCCATCTGCCACATATGAATACAACTGTTCTTTAGAAACTAGTGAGTTTTGTATTATAATGCCCGTCTTGCAGCTTAAAATTTTAAATGAAAGCTTTAAGATCTCTCTTTATATCTGTAACTGTCCATATGTTTATATATGTCTACATATGTAGGTTATAAATGTGGAATTTTTGTAACACTGGTCAGTATTGTCAAAATTAATTTGTAAAGAGCTCTATTTAGAGACAAACAAGTGTTTATATAAAGTATACTCTCCGAAATATAGAAACTAATCCAAATGTTTTTCAAGTTCACATCATTTAGGATAATCTTTGGTAAATAAAAGCAAGTTTAAGTTTGTTAGTTTAATTAAAACACACATCTTTAGAATTATCAGCATTAAATATAAATTTATTTTTATTCTACTTAGGTTTACTAAAATTCAAATAAGCTCATGTTACCTCTGTTATAGAATCTGTCATCAAAAAAAGATAACTTGTGGGGCGCCTGGGTGGCGCAGTCGGTTAAGCGTCCGACTTCAGCCAGGTCACGATCTCGCAGTCCGTGGGTTCGAGCCCCGCGTCAGGCTCTGGGCTGATGGCTCAGAGCCTGGAGCCTGTTTCCGATTCTGTGACTCCCTCTCTCTGCCCCTCCCCCGTTCATGCTCTGTCTCTCTCTGTCCCAAAAATAAATAAACGTTGAAAAAAAAAATTAAAAAAAAAAAAAGATAACTTGAGATGATGATTAGTTGTTTAATATCTTAAGAAATGTTCATGTAAAAATAATTTAAACAGATGTAAGGTAAAGGTTTATAAGTAAACATTTCAGGGGTGCCTGGGTGGCGCAGTCGGTTAAACGTCCGACTTCAGCCAGGTCACGATCTCGCGGTCTGTGAGTTCGAGCCCCACGTCGGGCTCTGGGCTGATGGCTCAGAGCCTGGAGCCTGTTTCCGATTCTGTGACTCCCTCTCTCTGCCCCTCCCCCGTTCATGCTCTGTCTCTCTCTGTCCCAAAAATAAATAAACGTTGAAAAAAAAAATTAAAAAAAAAAAAAAGATAACTTGAGATGATGATTAGTTGTTTAATATCTTAAGAAATGTTCATGTAAAAATAATTTAAACAGATGTAAGATAAAGGTTTATAAGTAAACATTTCAGGGGTGCCTGGGTGGCGCAGTCGGTTAAACGTCCGACTTCAGCCAGGTCACGATCTCGTGGTCCGGGAGTTCGAGCCCCACGTCGGGCTCTGGGCTGATGGCTCAGAGCCTGGAGCCTGTTTCAGATTCTGTGTCTCCCTCTGTCTCTGCCCCTCCCCCGTTCATGCTCTGTCTCTCTCTGTCCCAAAAATAAATAAACGTTGAAAAAAAAAAATTAAAAAAAAAAACTTTCAACAATAATTATACTTGATGTCTACAGACAGAGAGTTTCCAAAATCTTTTTGGTAACTTGAATCTTAAAGTTATACTGATATAAGTTCAATGATGGATATTCACTGAGTATCTAGGTCATTTCCAAATAATACAAAATATTGGAACATTAGTTACTGAACATAGGTCTATCCACTTTTGGCTTTCTTTTACAGAGGAACTAAAGGTACTTGGGCCTATTAATAAACATATTTATACCACACTGTAAAATTTACTATGAGGAAGAATATGCTTCTAGAAATTATAAACTCGTTTTATAAATTTGCCAATCCACAGAATGCTAATGTAACAGTCCCCCATTACTTACTTCTTAGTTTTCACTAGAAATTAAAGAATCTAATGGCAAAAAATTATAATCAATATATGTAATTAAACCACCTAGAGGGGCGCCTGGGTGGCTCAGTCGGTTAAGCGTCCGACTTCAGCCAGGTCACGATCTCGCGGTCCGTGAGTTCAAGTCCCGCGTCGGGCTCTGGGCTGATGGCTCAGAGACTGGAGCCTGTTTCCGATTCTGTGTCTCCCTCTCTCTCTGCCCCTCCCCCGTTCATGCTCTGTCTCTCTCTGTCCCAAAAATAAATAAACGTTAAAAAAAAAAAAAAAACCACCTAGAAATAATAATAGTGAAGGGAAAGAGTTATGTATGAAAAGTAGATAAGAACAGTAAAACGATTCCTTGTTCCAGAATGAGAGAGAAGAAAACATAGGACAAAATCTGAATGAATATTAAAAAGTTATAGAATATTTGTGGAAAAGGAATCTCGGGCAAAGATTATTTTGTGTGGTCAGGCTGACTAAGATTGGAATGAATTTATTTACATTTTTAAAGAATGAGTTTAATATCAGAAGTACACTGACAGAAAATTAGAATTTTGTTTTCTATTAAAAAGACAAAGTTTAATTAAGTTATTGGTCTGCTCTTAATACAAAATTGTAACCAAAAGTTTTTCTTTGGTTGGACAGCAAAGATTTTGTGTCCAAATCTTACCAAAATAATTTACTGGTTTTTTTTTTTAATTTTTTTAATGTTTATTTTTGAGAGAGAGACAGACAGAGTGTGAACAGGGGAGGGGCAGAGAGAGGGAGACACAGAATCCGAAACAGGCTCCAGGCTCTGAGCTATCAGCCCAGAGCCCGATGCGGGGCTCGAACTCACAAGCCCTGAGATTATGCCCGAGCTGAAGTTGGATGCTTAACCGACTGAGCCACCCAGGTGCCCCTTTACTGTTCTTCATGTTGTTTTTATGAGGTCTTTCATTACTCAAGAAAACCTGGTCTTCTCAATCTTAAGAGTCAAGTTTTGCTCACAACTCTGTAATTTTCTGTATCTGCCTTTAACATCTTCTATTGTCACCTTGGTTAAATAGATAAAAGTATTATTTCATAATGATCTGTGATCCCATCTGTCAAATGTTCAAACCTTTTGACATTTTCTGCACACATTCTCAATGGAGTTTCTTTGACTGCAAACTAACTCTGAGATTTCTCAGAGGGTCCCTGGAAAATCGCAAAGGATTTGTCTCTCACCTTGTAAAAGACTGATATTAAACTAATTAGGTGTATTTGGCATGTTAAATTCTATGAGAAGCATAGTGAAATAAGTGATGATAAACCTTCTTAGGTTTGTATGAATGCATGTTACTAATATTAGTGTTCTAAAAATTGCATGAAATTATTAAAAATCTGTCTTGGTATAATGTTATCAGTCATAATTCCTCTTATTATCTTAAAATGTTGTATGCCATAGGAATAACCACATTTCCTTGTCAATTCTATTATAATGAACTCTCAGCAGGTCTTTACCGGCATTTTTAAAACTCTTTGCCATTTTGCAGACAGTTACTGTTTTACTCTAATGCTTTTGCCAAAAGTGAGATTTATGGAAGGGATGCTACTAAGTACTCCTGACCACTGACATAGTGGTCAAATCATAAGGCACTAAAACTTGGGTGTATATTTCACTACTAAAGAAGACTCCACTTAACATCTGTCCCATGCAAATGCTTGAGAGATCTTAAAATCAAATTGACTAGAGGGGCGCCTGGGTGGCGCAGTCGGTTAAGCGTCTGACTTCAGCCAGGTCACGATTTCGCGGTCCGCGAGTTCGAGCCCCGCGTCGGGCTCTGGGCTGATGGCTCAGAGCCTGGAGCCTGTTTCCGATTCTGTGTCTCCCTCTCTCTCTGCCCCTCCCCCGTTCATGCTCTGTCTCTCTCTGTCCCAAAAATAAATAAACGTTGAAAAAAAAAATTTTTTTTAAAAAATCAAATTGACTAGGAACAAAAGTATCTGACACCAAGGTAGACTGCTTCCTCCAAAAATGTCAGATTAAGAACATTTCTTTCCATTCCTCCTTCCCTCTCTGATCATCCTTTTCATTCTTATACCATGAAAGTTTTTATGATTCTTTTGTTCATCTTTTGTCTTGCTCTGGCCTGGACAGATAATGCCAATGTTCACATATCTCAGTCCATGGCAAGGGGCATAGTAATCCAACCTACAAACAACTGTTGGATTTGCTATCATGCAAGGTAACCTGTAGTTACTCCTTTCATAAACGTCTCCCTGATTTCTAATACCTCAGTGTCTCTGGAACAAACTCAGCCTTCTATTGTGTGAGGACTCAAAACCCTGTCTCTGGTTAACAACCTTGTATCTAGACTCTGCACAAAGAAAGAGACATAATGCAAGGATAACCAGAATAAAAACCACCTATGCAGTCTAAAGACCCTTGAATTTTACTGGCCTCCCTGCCTATCACCTTTCCATTCCTGAGCCACAGACTCAAATGGGAATTACCAGGAGTCATTCATGATTCAAAATCTGCTTCCCTTGGCAGATCCCGACTGCCCTGGATAGGAGTATGTACAAATGAGGCTGTGATCAGGAACCTCTTCTTAACTCTTGAAGGTACTGCAGAAGCTGCTGCTAAAGTAACAGCTGCCCGACAAAAATTCTGACTCTAGGGGCAGAGTTGTTTTTGATAATAGTATAGTCTTTGACAACTTTTTTCCTAAGCGAGTGGTGTGTGTGTGTGTGTGTGTGTGTGTGTGTGCGCGCGCGCGCACGCACGCGCGCGCTATGGCCAACACCATTTGCTGCACTTGGATTGACACTTCTGGGGAAGTTGAGACTCCACTTATATTAGATCACTAAATAAGTCAGTTGGCTTAAGAAAGTGACTCTGTCAATGGGGTCTTTCTTTGACTTACTTGATTCTGATTGTATTGAGTCTTGGGAGCCATGGTTCTGAAGTGCTCTCCAAACATTGGGAATTATCCTGCTTATAATAATTATAGTAGTCTCCTTGGCACACTATATTCTCTTCAAAAGCTTCAAATGCATGTTTGCAGCCACTAACCACCAAGCAAATGGTCTTCCTAAGACTAGAACATCAGAAAAGGAACATGGAGAATGACCAACTTAAAGAATGTGAACATGGTGCCGTGATCTGTGAATGCTGCAAAGAGATTCAGCAAAAAGACATCATGTCCTGTGAATATCACACAGAGATTAAGCAAAACACTGCAAGAGCTCCAGGGAGGTAACAGGGAGTAGTGCTAATGCCTTAAATTTTGATCACATCTCTCAGGCTAAAAATCTAATCAAAAGAGAGAATTGTTAAAAACAAGACAACAGGCCCAGAGTGGAGTTGCTTATGCTAAGCCCCGTGTCATCAAACCAAGACTTGACTTAATCACAGTTTCAGCTCTCCTGGAAATGAAATCTTAAACCAGTCCATCACTGAATACTAGTGAGGTCATCTACCTGATAGACCTCTGCCATCCCCTAAAGCAAAGGTTCCAATAACCAACCTGCTTTTTTGGCCCATTAATACTTTCTTATTCCTACTCCCTTCTGCCTCAAAGCGCCTTTTAGTATAGTTCCTTAGAGCTTCTTTTCTATCTTCTAGATTGGATGCTGTCCAATTCCAATTGATTTTTACTCAAATAAACCCTTAACAATTTCAATATGCCACAAGCTTATCTTTCAACAATGTGCGGTAACATTTCAGAAGTACCCAGAAAAGTTGATGGCTTACAAAATTCTTGTCTGTGCACTGAAATATCTTTATCAGAGATCAAATTATCTTTTACTCCAAAACTGCCACAGGGTTTAAAACCAAAGGGCCTGGAATCTCTATTTGGAGATTTTAGTGATCCAAATAGCATACCAAAGCATACGTAACGGATCATCAGTGTTTTCCTAGGCATAGGCTTTGATCAGGTAGAAGGTATAGAAAGAACACATAGTCTCTGAAATCTGGGGGATGTGGGAGGAGCAGGTAACAGTCTGGATCACAGAGGGGGTATGGTGTGGAAAGGAGGGTCAAGAGGGCTGGAGCTGGCTGGCTTTGAGAATGGACTTCTATTAATGGAAAGAGGAAGTTAATTCTTAATAATAATAGTAGTGGTAACAACAACAACAACGTGATAGATGTTTCCTCAATTACACTACCAAGTATTTCATGTATCAACTCGTCTTATGGACCTCCAACAGCACCATGCCACTACAATTACATCAGAAGTACCACTTTTAAATTTTAAAAGCTGGGAAAATAAATCAATCAAAAGGTTTCATTAATTTGGACATCAATATGTTGGAATGTGTGGTGACTTGAATCATGGTGAGGCTGATGCTCCCCTTTGCTTGGCAAACTGCCTCTTCATTGATAATGCAAATTGTCACTGCAAACAGCATCTCTGGGGGGCGTTTAAAGTGCTTAAGGGAACACACTGTGCACTTCAGAAGCATTCCTTTTATATGCAATTAGTCTGTTCATGACACATCATTCTTATCTATTCATTAAAATAAGTCCCTGGCTTAGTTGGAAGCATTTTATGGATTTATAGGATCACAGAAGCTCAGGACTGGCTGGAACCCAAAGGTCATCCAGTTCACCACCTGCTGGTGGTCACTTCTCTCTCCGACATCCATGCGTGGGCCACCATTGTTTCTGATCCTGTCCACCAAACGGTCACTCTTCACGTCCTCTGACAGCCCTGGGAAAGATCATGGACTCTAGACTCAGGAGGATCTGCATCAAATCCTAACTTCATCCTTTACTAGTTACTTAAGCCTCAGTTTCCTCAAAAAGACTGTTTGCACTGTGGCTGGAGTATAGCATGGTCTCCCAATACAAACAGAAAGTAGATTAGTATTTGCCTGTGGGTCAGAATGGAAGGGACTACACATGGGTGGGAGGTTTCTTTTGGGGGTGATGGAAATGTTCCAGGACTGGACTGTGATGATCCAACCACCCTGTAAATTGACTAAAAGTCATTGAATTGTAGGTTCAAAACAAGTGAATTTTATAATATGTAAATTATGCCTCAATAAAGCTGTTTTTTTTTTAAGACAATACAAAAATACATAGGGATTTAATTTCCTTTAATTACAAAAAAAGCCCAAGGCGCTAACCTAATGGGGAGGGGGGTGGCAAGGAGAAAGTATATGTGACTAGGAAGCAAAAAGTGTTTCAGAAAAGATTCTGTTTTGTACTCTCAAGAAAATTACAGAAAAATTGTCTCAAAAGATAAAAAGTAAATCATAAGGCAGACTGAAGAAAATATAGAGTTCTATAACCCCTTAAAAGAAATCCATAAGATCAATGTGTTTAAGAATTCAGAATCTTTTGAATTTTAGAAAGGTAATATGGGGCATTTTCCATAAATTACATAACACCCCCAACAGGGTGTGTGGCAGCATCTCATAATTAAACACATTAATATTTCTTTAATGAAATGTATGAATATTCATACTAAGTAAGATAAATACAAGGCTATAAATAGACTCATGTCAGTTCAGGCACAGTTTTACCACCCAGGGAGTTTGCTACAAATTTCAGAAACATCTTGGTTTGTCAGACTTTTGAATTTTTTAGGAATAGAGATTTGGGGTTGTGGTGATTTTGCCATCACAGTCATCATGACCTTGCCTTTGACGTTACAGACGCTTTAGTGATTGTAACTTGTCTCCCTTCTTTCCCCACTGTCTTATTCCTGAGGACTGTAACAGTCTCTCCCAAGAGAGACCCTGAAGTTTTGGACCAAACGTGGGGATAGATGGAGCTTAGAGGAGAGTGAGATAACTGAAAGAAAACAGGATAAAATAGAAAATTTAAATGAGAAACTGTTCAGGATGGAGTGGCGAGAGAAGATCAAAATATTTTAACTCAGGGTAATGGGTAGGGAGTATACGCTTCAAAACTAGCACAAAAGCACAGGCAGTAGAAAAATGAATGTTTCAGGTCATCAGTAAGTTCTGTATCATTTGGCTTATTTCAGAATTACCCTACAGAAGTTTATAAAGCCTTGGAAATGATTTACCACCTGCTCTTCTCTAATCTTTGATGCACTGTGTGAGTGACCCTATCTTTCTACCTTCTCAGTGGGACCCTGGCTCAGCAGGGGTCCAGGGTGCTACAGCACCATGCCCAATAGAGCCAGACTTTTACCTCAGTCTGGTGACAGTGATGTGACAGCCCACCATGGCTGGGCAGACCACAGCCTATGTCCCTGAGCTTCAGAGCAACTCTTTAACTAAACTCCAAACTTCTTAAGGGCAGGAAAACTGTGAATCAATGTTGTATTTCCAGGGCCTAGCAAGCTGCTCAACAAATACGTATGAATTAATTGAACGGATTTAAGAGCAAACGGATTTAAGAGCATTTAAGAGCAAATAAAATTTTGTTAAATGCCAAACAAAAGTAGTTTGACGGTTCACTGTTTTGCAGAGACTACCAACCCTTGCGCTAGGGTCAAAAATAGTTTCATGGGGTGGAGGGGCCCCCCGGGTGGCTCAGTCGGTTAAGCATCTGACTCTTAGTTTCACTTCAGGTCCTGATCTCACAGTTCGTGAATTCAAGCCCTGCATCGGGCTCTGTGCTGACAATGTGAAGCCTGCTTGGGATTCTCTGTCTCCCTCTTTCTCCCTGCCCCTCCCCTGCTCCTGCTGTCTCTCTCTCTCTCTCTCTCTCTCTAAATAAATAAATAAATAAACAAACATTTCAAAAAATTATTTCATGGGAAGGATGCTTTGCTTTGGGTTCTCCTCATGCTACTTCATGATATGCGTTCTAAGTACCTGCTTCTCCTTGTGGACATCCAACATTAGAAGATGTGGCAGGTGAGCTGATTCTATATAGTTTTCTAACCTGTGACTCTTAGCCAAGGAATCATTAACCAGTGGCAAGACAAGAACAGAGCACGCATTTTTATCTTTAAGGTATTACCACATGAAACGAATTCACCACATTATAGGGCAAAACAGCTCCCACTTTTCCAGCAGAGAGCAGCTGAGAGGTTGAGGTGAGGGGCAGGCAAGTGACTTGTGTTGATGCTGAATTTCCACCACAAGCAAACAATTCGCGCTTAGACCGTATATTTATCTGGGTTGTCTTGGCAGACACCAAAGGGACTCTGGAGGGGCCGGTAAGGCCTTCCCAGCCAACATGTGGCCACTGCTTTAGGGACACGCAATCTACCACAGTCACATGCCAAAGAGATTTAGAGAAATCATCCCAAGTATCTGCATTTTCCTCGGGACTCTGTTTACCTTATTACCATATCTCCCCCACCCCACACACGTAAGCAATGTCATCGCAGACAAAAAGTATCTCAGACTCTCAGTTTTAGGTGAACAGACCACCCGTGTGATTTTCCTACACCTTCTGATGGAACCTCCAGTTGCAGGGAACACAAAAGCCAACATTCATGGACTTTCTGATAAACGCCTGGCATTTTATGCATCTATACACACTGTTCGTATTATTTTGTATCCCTGTAACGACTTACCTCGGTTTCCCTCTGCTTTCTACAGATGAGGAAACAAGTCAGACACCACAAGTGACTTTCACAGGCCCAGAGCTAACAAGAGAGTGAGGGTACGAACTCCCTCGTCAGGGGCGCCTGGGTGGCTCAGTCTGTTAAGCATCCGACTTCAGCTCAGGTTGTATCTCATGGTTCCTGAGCTGCGTGTCAGGCTCTGTGCTGACAGCTCAGAGCCTGGAGCCTGCTTCAGATTCTGTGTCTCCTTCTCTCTCTGCCCTTCCCCCACTCATGCTTTGTCTCTCTCTCTCTCTCTTCTTCTCAAAAATAAATAAACATTAAAAAAAAGAAAAGAAAAGAAAACAAACTCGCAACTCAGAGCGCTTCCCTCTTTCTGCTTGCCAAGGGGCCGAGTCTAATGGCTCCAGAGTATGGGTGAAATTGCTGCCCTTACACCTTTCACCTGTGGCCATGTGTCCGCCCTAGGAGGCCTCGGAGCTCAGGCCAGGCCCCTCTGATGTGTGAAGACAGAGCTCGGGTCCACCCTCCTCAGGCCAAATGTCTTCAGCTGTTATCCCAGGGCCAGGTGTCCCCCCTGTAGAGGGCGCTTCCCTGCCCTACAGGACGAGGACAGGGCAGGGAGGCCAAAGGAGGACGCCATGAGCAGCTGCAGTTGCTTATTTGGTGACTGGAAAAGCACGCGGAGAAATGGCTTTGTCTTTTGAGACCTTGAGTCTGAAGCCCATGTCAAGAAAGCTGCTCATCTCTGTTCCTGTTATCCTGGTGGGAGACATGAAGAGAGGTGCATGCAGGTTGGACTGGGGATGCCCTCAGAACACTGGGGCCTATCTTTTTTAGCCTCTGTTTTTTTTTTAAAGCTTTTCTGTTTTGCTCTTCCTTCCTCTTTTGCTCCTTCCCTTCCTTTTTCTCCTCACAGCATCACATTACAATAGAAATCCCAGTGAACTGAGAATCTAAAAGTCAGGGTTCAGAATCTGGCCTTGAGCCTCACTGCTGGGGTGCCCTTTGGCAAGTCACGGCAGCTTCTTGAGCCTCACGTGGTGCCTTACTTCTGTTCGGAGAACTAGAATGACTCACATTTAGTGGAGACAGTTACACTACAGGAGGAAGCATGCAGAAATGTATATTCTGCATGAAATGCCATACACCACGAGGGCTGTTTGCTGCATGATGGAGGGGAGTGGGAATGCCCAGTCACAGCGCTGACCACGGCCCTGGGCTTGTTCCAGAGGTCTGCACGCGTTATTGAGTATCATCTCATATGGTGGTAGAACCTGAAGGAATGTGGCCTGGAAATTTCACTTACCAGTTAGCAATAACAGGAGGGAGGACAGGGCTGAGGACATTGTTTCAGGCAGTCATATATAAAGACCCCAATCATCTGGGTGTGGTTTCAACAGAGGCACAGTAGGTAAGTTATTAAATTAAGTAAACATCGCAGATGAGACACCCATTCAGTTAAGTTATCACGCAGCCAAAGAAACTCACATTGGAGAATATTCAATGATATGGCTGCAGTATTTTTAAGTGAAATAAGCTGGCTGCAAAACAGAATATACATTATGAGCTTTCCATAAACATACAGTTTACAAAGGGGAGAACATACCCCAACATGTTTGCTTTTCTTATCTCTAATTAGTAGAACCGTGGGTGAATTTTATTATTTCTCTTTGCTTACTGGTACCTCACTTTTCTGCAATAAAGATGCATTGCCTTTGCAATAAAGGATTTTTTTTTTAAACAAACAGACTCAAACAAGTCCAAATTGATCCATTCATTCACTTCTCATGTCCTGACTATAGTGCTTGGCCCAATGACTTCTCCAGCAGCTGTGTGGATGTATTTCTTGTAAATAAACTGCATCTTTGTCCCTGAATTCTAGGAGACTCAGCCCTATCTCAGCATTGGCTGAGAAGTAAATCGCTCCTCTGGCTACCCTGGAAATCACTGTCTGCAGACAGTTTGCATATAGGTGAATTAATGAATCTACACCGGGCTGTTTTTGAAGCCTGGTAGGAATGCTCAGCCATATTGTATAATGTATACACAGATATGCTTCCATGAGAGCAAAGGCAACTAGTAATCATTCTTGACAACACATGTGTTGTGCATGCAGGTATACGTATACCTGGCAAAGTATGGCTTTGCAGTGGCTATTAATATATATGTCACAGAGAGAGATAAAGTATGGTTTAGTAGAAGACCAGGGCACTGAGAATGAAATGTTTGTTCTGGTCATCTCCTGCAACTTGTTCGAGACCATTCTGTCGCATGTGCCTCAACGTACTCTTTTGTGTGGGAGCCACAAGCTGGTCTCGTGGTAGCAGCACCGACCTTTAAATAGACAAAGCTGAGTCTGAGTCCCAGGGATTTGCTTTGATGGTTGTTTATTTAACTTTGGGAGCCTCCGTTTTTCTCTCTGCCCAGTGGGCAATAATGCCTTTCTTCTGGGGTGTTATGCCTGGCACACAGGAACTCTTCTGCAAACGACAGAGAGAATGACCTGGCAACTGTAGCTCCCACTTAAAAGGAAGAGATGAGAGTTGGGTTCCTTTGTATTCCACCATTGAAGTTCTGCAGCGTGCCACACGTACACAACGTTGAGGATCAGCAACAAGGCACACTGCTCACCTGAGATGCACCTGAAACAAAAGGGTCTCATGCTTCAGGAGCATCAAGAAACAGCCTGCTCCAAAGATGTGCTTTATCTTGATAATAAAGCTTCCTCTTTCCAGCAATGGAACTTTTATATGTTGACAATGTTAAATAAAGATCTTTCTAAAATATATTTTACAGTAACTATCCATTATCCGGGCTTCTTAAACTGAATATACTGACTTACATGTAAACTTTCATTGATATCTCGGGTCCCCATTATTAGACTGTGGGATGACAGCTCTCTTCCTGCATTACTGTGTATGTGTATCCTCTCCCTTCCTTGGTGCTAGTTCTTGTTTCTTTTGCCGCTATTGTACCTGCCTTGAAAAACAATCCTTAGCCCTTTCCAGTTGTAAAAAAACAATCAGGGCTATACAATTATCCAATGCAAACTCCCTCTTGGAGAAATAAGCATATTTGGAGAGGTGAAGAGAAACAGTGGAGATAAGTTTTCTTCAAGGTGTTTAATAGACTATGGATTGGGGAGCTGAGTAAAAGAGCTTAATAGGACTTGGATGGCAAATAAAAATCAATAAGGATAAAATAAAAGTCTGCTCAACGAAAGAAAGTATATGGCTTGAGTCCAGCCACTGTGTGGCACTTCCTTTCCCGAGACCCTCAGAAATCTTTTCTATACAGCCCTGGGATCAAGAGGGCTGAGGGAGCTGGGAAACTGACCTCCAGATAAGAGAGCTGCCTATATGCACACACTCACACACAGACACGCACACACACACACACACACTCCCCATGTGTGCATACACAGATACACACGCATACACAAATGGAGGAGGAGATTGGGTCCCTATACAGGCTAGCTCAAAGAACTAAGCCCCATTTAACCCCTGTTGGCTTAAACAGGTCTTTTTTTAAACGATGCACTTTGAGATAACCTGGAGGAGATCTGCGCTGTGAATGTGTTAAAGGGTTTGAGAAATCTACACCAGAGGGAGTCAAATCCTTATTCTCATTTCCTGCCTATTCCCGCAGCCACTGCCTCACACACCTATTGAAGAAACATGCCTTTTCTCTCCAACACCACAGAACACCTGCCAGAGAAGGAACAAATACAAAAACTTGAACAGCATCTCAAGAGTGTTCCCCCTTTGCTCCTCACCAACTACTGACAATCAATGTAAAAGTAATCCTAGTTTTTATTTGAAGCTATCTTGGCTTTAAAGAACCTTCCAAAAAATGATTGATGCGATGAATTAAACCCGTAGGTAACCCCTGAAATCTGCTTTGAATAGCAACAAATTCCTAACAATATCTTCAACGCCTGCAGCAACGAAATCTAATCTCTGAACTCCTAAAGGTCAAGATTTGCTGTCTGGTAGCACGGCTCAAGAGTAAATGCTCCCTAATGCTGCACTAGGCGATTGCTTTGCACTCCAGACAATGTCAATTTTGTCCAAGTAGCTGCAGATGTGTCTAGCATTAAGTCAGAATGGTGTCAAGGGCCCTTCTTGAACACCGGCTGCTTCTCAGAGAAACTGGTCCTAAAGCCCTAGTCTATTACAGTCCATGCCCAAAAGGCAGACATTTAAGGCTTAAAGGAGGATGGAGAATAAAGCTGCATTAGATTTTTTAATGTTTCTGAGTCAGGAGACCCAGGGGAAGAAATTCTCTGGTGATCCAAATGTCCTTCCCTCTCCCCTCTCACCAACATTCTTTTGGATTTCCTGATTAAGGTGCTGCCACAATATCTATGGAGTCCTACCCTTGAGCTGCTTTCCTGATAAACCATTCATCACTGCTCTGGCCTGTTCCAGCTATGGAAAAGCTATAATAGACTAATGAACCCATTAAATTAAGAAGTGTATATGTTACAGGAAGTAATGTACCACGGGAAGGCATGCACTGGGGGCAGGGGAGTAGAGATGGAACCATCCTCTGAATAGAGTACTCAGTATAATGAAGTCTGCAAATGTATCAGCTCCCCCATCCCCAGCCTTGCAAAGAAGACACGTTCCCCCCCACCCCCAGGAACACAATACACCTCTTTAGTTTAAATGCTGTTGTTTTTAAAAGCAGGAAAACACTGTAACTGATTTGAAAGCGTACTTGACCTAGCTCTGGGTGAAGATATTTTGGTTTTTAAAATTGGTAGGGCTTTTTTTTTTGCTTTTGAAATTTTGTAGGGCTAATGTGTAAGCCAACTAATAGGTCTCATAATTAATTGATAAAACCGTACTCATCGGTCACCATCAGTGTTTCTGCTACTCTGGAATAATCTACTTTTAATACTTTTCCTTCTACGTTCTTTTCACCCTGTGTTAGCCTTAAAATAAGCAAAAGTCTACCTGGGGCAGGTTGCCATGAGTTCCCATTGGTGTGCCCTGCCAGTCTGTGGAGGAAACGGTTACGTCATTCCTCGTGTCAAACAAGACTCTTCCTTTTGGTAGAACCATCTCACGTTTCACTTGGCAGCATTGGTGAGACAGGATGAGGGAACATGTGACATAATTTTCCAAACTGAATTTCCCCTTAACAAAAGGTAAGTAACAAGTGGCAGCCAGGCTACCGCCAATTCTCTTAGAACTGGCTTCGTCCAAAACCCCCATGGCAGGGCACTCCACAGATGAAATGTCATTTATGGGCGTCTGGGAGGCTTAGTCTGACTCTCGGTTTCGGCTCAGGTCATAATCTGACGGTTCGTGAAATCAAGCCCTATGCTGGGCTCCGTGCTGAAGGGGTGAAGCCTGCTTAGGACTCTCTCTCCTTCTCTCTCTGCCCCTTCCTTGTGTGCACGATCTCTTTCTCTCTCTCTCTCAAAATAAATAAATAAACATTAAAAAAAGAAATGTCACTTGTTCTGTGAAATCAATAAAAAGCCAAGCCTAATTTGTCTGCATCAGGAAATGTGCTGTTATTGATTTTCTTCTTCACTTCAGTCTTGATTGCATCATGCTTCTGATCCTCCTTTTCTGCTGGGAACTTGCACTGGATGCCAAGCACCATCCGGGAGGAATGCTAGCTGAGCCCAGGGGTATAAACTCAGATTCCATGTAGGTAACATAAATGAGTAAAGAGAGCAGATATAATACAATAGTGAGTGGTAGGACCTGTGGTGACTTATCTAGTCTGTGACTTATCTAGGTTGAGTCACGTGGTGCCATGTACAAATGCTTCCTTATATTGCTGGATCGTCTGATTTTTTTGAAGAGAAATACAGATTCTACTGTGGGTGGAATCTCCAGATTGTTAAATATTGGCTAATATAGGCAAACAAAAATTCAGCTGCCTACCAGATCTAGCCCTTGGGATGTCATTTGTAATTTCTGCTTTAAACTCATTTACAGTTCAGCTCAAATGGGAAGTCATCTATCTAAACAGAAGGGTTGGTAGGGAGACCAAGAGTGGTGGAGAGGCAGCATGAGATTTGCCTATAATTGGACCAGCTGGGGGAGAATTCAACCTGCATGTCCACACAGGCCTGCAGACTGAGCAAATTCCAGGATTCTACATATGGGAATGGGTTCAAAGGCCTCTTACTCTAAAAGTGGGAATACAGGGCTAATTAGTGCCAAGAGAGGTCAAAACTAAAAGATGTAGCTAAAGAGGTTAGGAAAGGTGAATTGTGAGTACAGACAGCCCAAGGTCTAAACTGAGGATGCTCTTATGGACTGAACGCTTGTGTCCCCTCAGAATCCACGCGTTGAAGCCCTAATCCCCAATGTGATGGCATTTGAAGGTATGGCTTTTGAGATTTAATTGGGTTTGGATGAGTTCATGGGGTTGGAGTCCCCCTGGGATTGGCTGGTGGGGGTGCAGGCATGTGCTTACTCACCCTCCCTCTCCCAGTGTCCCTCTCTCTCTCTGTCTCTCTGCCATGTGCGGATTCAACAAGAAAGCGAACACCTATAAACAAAAAGGGCCCTGACCATGCTGCCACCCTAATCTCAAAACTCTAGCCTCTGGAACTATAAGGAATAAATGTTTATTGTTTAAGCCACCCAGTCTATGATAGTCTGTTACAGCGGCCCAAACTGATTAAGACACACGCTTAGGAGAATTTATCACACCCACCAGTTCTGATGGACTGGGCTGATAGGCTGCTGGGTGGCTGGGAAGCTAAGGGGAAACAGTGCTGAGGAGAGCAGTACCTTGAGTGCAGTGACTTGGCTATTCCTGGTCTAAAAGCGCCTAAGATTTGACGGATGACCAACTAGTTCTTACTTGGGTGGACAGTTCTACAACATAACCACGGGCCCTCAGAATCATCTTGCTTTGTACCTTTAAGTCATGTTTATAGAGATTCTACAGAATACATCAGAATTTGGACTTACATCATGCATTTTGAAACAATAATGAACATTCATCACATCGGCAAGAACAGTTAAAAGTATAGATTCTAAATTGAGCGATTCAGTATCTGTCATTATAAAGCAAAACACTGAGTGATAACATGTAGAAAGGTGTATCTGCCCCGTACGTGGCCCTTAATATTTGAGTCTTAGAATTACGTGAGTCTTTTATTCACTCTTTGGAAACCCACTGAAGTGGACACAGGAGTGCACTACTCGCATTCCCCTCCAGGACCTGGCAATTCACTCTCCCAGCTGCTGGCAGTGTTGCCTACTGATGGCTCGCAGCTGAGTCCTCTCCAGGACCTGCCTTCAGCCACAGAGCTGCTCCTGGGGGCAGCCTCCATTCAATGGCTCATCGAAGGAGGATAAAACGTCTTGACCTCCCTTGCTTCAATTGGAACAACTCAGAAGGGCCATCCTAGTTCCAGAGCTCCCGTAAGATCACCTGAAGCCTCTGCTGCAACTACCTCACAGTTCAGTACCTCCCCTGCCCAATCCTACCTCCTTCACTCTCCATCCTGCACATAAATCTCAGAATCTGTTTCCTGGAAACTGATATACAACACGGATCAAGCTGAAATATATATAGAATAATAAAATATCAAAGACGCTGTATGCCAGGCAAATTTTAAATGACTTTCCTATAGATGGGATAAAACCAACAATTTAGGGAAGCAAGGAAGTTATTTGTCAATAATATCATCTTTACCTATGTGTAAGAAATACATGTTGTTTCAGTTTATCTAGGATGCTCCTCTATTCATCTGGGGGACTTCTCACATCATGAGATCTGAGGAGCAGGTGGCAACTGTTGGTACCCAAGTCCCTAAAGACAGGAGGAGGCAAGTGACCCTGGTCTGACCTATCTAAAGTGATTAGTCCAAGAGAAGGGCATGTGACTGAGGCAGAGCAAAGCAGAGTCATTCCACAAGATTTAATGGTACAGACCAAAAAAGACAGGCTCTTTCTTCTTACATCATAAACTATGATAATGTAAGCCTAGAGCTGCTAGTGGCCATGCACTTCACTCCCATTTACAGCAGAAGAGAATAAGGCCAACACACAGAGAGAAAAAGAGCCAAGAGGGGAAGAGATAAAGAGAAAATTGTCTATGCCCTTGGATCCAACTGTGCCTGAAGTCAGAACCTTGGCCATTCCAATTACATAAGCCAAAAATATTCCCCTTTATTTTGCTTTAGCTGTGTTGAGTTGGGATGTCCATCGCTTGCTGCTGAAGGAGTCCTGACTGATTCGTTGCATTAATCATCCAGAGGCAGATTAAAACAAAACCAAATGACAATTAGCATTGCTATAACAGCAAAGTAGAGGTCCCTAGCATCAGAGGCCAAGAGCTGTACCAAATCTGAGCAAGGAATGCAGTCATGAAAAGGAGAGGATGCATTCTGGGGGAGCTCTTGGTGAAAAGCTCAAACCTAGAAGCACTCTTACTATATAGGCAGAAATAAAATGGGGTTTTCAGTATAAAAAAGTCACGGATGACCCATGAAATAAAACAAATGGGACAATTAAAACTCTACCTGGTATTCTTAGAGTGGAGGAAACAAAGTATTGAGTTGAGGTCAGGAGCCATGGAGGAGGGAGACCTGACTTGGGGGCTCAGGCTAAGAAGGCTGATAGCAGTGGAGAGCGCTCAGGTCCAGGCAGGCAGTCTGGAGGAAGGGGCTGTCAGACTCATGTTAGTGGAGGGGCCTTCCATGTCAAGAAGGAAGCAGGTGACAAGGGACAGTCCCAGTGGTTTACCCACATCCTGCAATTCATAAGGGGCATAGTAGCTGTGAAGCTAACAGAAATTAAACTTCAGCACTCCTTACTTGCAAAGCCCTTTAAAGATCTTATGAAGGGCTCTTGTAATTTGCTTACATGATCATATATGTTTCTAAAATTTGCAAAAGTAAGATATGTTAGCCATAGTTGGTTAACAAGAAGTTTAAGATGCTGTCTCTTATCTGATTTCCCCTCTTTCATACTGAGCCTTGCGTTCTGTGGTGTTAAAGTGGTCACAAGCACCTTGGGTATCCAGCTAAGGGGAAGTTGAGTTGGGGACCCATTTTGATCGCACTTAGTGGATTATATTTATGTTGTTCAAGGTCTCTTCCACGCACAGTTATTCCAGTATTGCTTACTGTCCTGGGATAGGAATGTCTTCCAGGAATACTCCAGTCACTTGCTTTGCTGGCTCGTAATGTGCAGGGCAAGAGGTACAGAGTCATGAGAATGTGTCCTTTGCCACCTGACACCAAACATGTGGGGGTATGGAAGGAGAAAGACATTCTGAAATATACAGAGCCAGAAAGTAGTTCCATGGAATATCCTTCAGTTCTCATCACCTAGTCAGAACAGAATTTGCATCTCCTGTCAACAATAAACTCAGTAATGCAGGGCACATGACAACTACACATTTTCTAGAATTCTGGTAAGAATAGCATGATTTAGAATATATAAGAATCCTTGTGTTTATAGGCACAAACCTTTAGCAATCGTCCAAATAGCTGAGGCTTTTATGTGACAAGCTATAAGCTGTATGCATTTTCACAAAAATACTGAATCAAGTAATACATTTGATTCATCTACAAAACACGACATGAATAAGGATACCACAAAATTCATACACTATGTGCCCATAAAGAGGGCTTTAGCAACAAAATGGTTAACGTAGGATATTATTTCAAAGAATGTTTAAGACTAGTCCTCGCACAAGAAAATGGGAAATGTTCTTAAGTCTTACAGCTCTCCAGTGAACGAAACGGAGTGAAGTTCTTCCCAAATTTAAAAACAATCCTAAAAACGGATGTATATTACCAATAATAACTTGTGAAGGTGGACAAAAAGGTCCTCTAAATGGTAAGTGAAAAAAAATGTTGTCAACCATATTAAAGGAAATTATCTTTGAGGAAATTATTTTTCTCTATAGAAAACTTTGCAAAATGGTCATTTGAGAATGCAGTCAAAGTGTTTGTAGCTAGAAAATACTGGGGAGAAAGTATTATGGGAATAGGCCAAGCAGATAAATGGGTCTAATTAGTGTTATTTGTCTGGGTCTGTGATGCTGGTGGTATTTTAAATTTTATCATTTATGTTGATTTCTATTATCCTTCTAAGCAAATACACCCACTCCTACTGAATTTTATATCTGTAACTTTGTATTTTCTGGTAAGGCCTCCATCACGCCCCCACAAAACCTGTTCCTGGGTTTGGATTTCCTCCAGCGGACAAGAGCCAAAGGTTAGAGGGGATGACACCTTGAATCAGCCCTCCCAATCCCACCCAATAAACATGGCAAAGGTCTACATTTTTGTTATGTGCATTCACAACCAGCCGAGTAAGCTTTGAGACTTATTCCTTCTCACAACATCTTTCTACCTGCTTTCTGAAACTCATCTGGTGCCTGGGCTTAAAGAATCCTATTTTTTTTTTTTTTTTAACAATTCAGCTTAAAATGCAAATGTTTGCTTTACTGAAATCTTCAGGGTAGATGAGTCTCGTTTCTCGCTGTTGGGAAGATGTGGGGGGTGGACAACAGGATCTGAGGGAAGAGGGGGGATGTGGAAGAGAGAGAGCAGGGAGGAAGATGGAGAGTGAGGACCATCCCTACCTGGGGGAGATGGAAGGATACAGACAAGAAAAGCCTGGGAAGAGGGAACAACTTTTGTCCCCTTACCTCAGCGCAGCGGTACCAAATGGGAGCTGTGCACCCGGGGGTTGCCGGCAAGCAGCTTGCCAGCATGGTAACAAGGCGGCGTGATTTATGAGGTGTTTTTGAGCCCAGCCCCACGTCCTATAAAGAAGGTTCATTCCCCGGGGATGCGTTAATCAAGGAGCCCTGTACAAACACCACTTCCTGTGGGATGTTAACAGTGTCTAAAGCAGGGGAGAGAGAGAGAGAGAGAGAGCGAGCAGGGAACCATTGTTTAGGGGCGAGGGACATTAGCTCACAGCTGAAAAATAAAACTTGCCTTGTTGTAGAAAAGGCCCCTTTGCTAACAAGTGAATAATAAGCAAGTTTCTTTTTTTTTTTTTTTTAATTTTTTTTTTCAACGTTTATTTATTTTTGGGACAGAGAGAGACAGAGCATGAACGGGGGAGGAGCAGAGAGAGAGGGAGACACAGAATCGGAAACAGGCTCCAGGCTCTGAGCCATCAGCCCAGAGCCCGACGCGGGGCTCGAACTCACGGACCGCGAGATCGTGACCTGGCTGAAGTCGGACGCTTAACCGACTGCGCCACCCAGGCGCCCCAATAAGCAAGTTTCTTATGTAAGCATTTCGACATGTGAAAAGTAGATTCTGTACTTAACTGAAAAGCAAATACTTTCTTCCAGCTCCAAAGCTTCTTGTGATCAGGGTGGGCTTAGAAACATGGAGCGGGCTGTTCTACCGGTTCCAGCCAGAGAGCTGGACTTCAGCTGTTTATTTACATGAGTTGCTTGTGTACGTGGGCTGTTAGGTATAAAGGAGGAAGGTGGGGCTTTTAGGGAGATGACTGCCACCTGTCCCCACTCCCCTGGACCGGTTTGCAGCCCCAGAGGGGAAGGGTGGGGCCGGAAGTGGAAGGAGCCTTTTCCCGAAAAGGTGGTGTGAGGTTCTGAGCCTAAGCACTGACGTGGGGGGCAGAGGGCTGAGGGGAGGAGAAAGACCCTGGCTTGGGAGCATCAGCACCCGAACCCAGACACTGGCACTTTCCTAGGGCACGTCAGCAGGGTGGCACTCAGAAGTAGCTGTACAGGGAGGAGATTGACAAGGAAGAGTGACAGCGGTGAAAGAGGATGGGAGGGAAGGATGTCGTGACTGAAGCCGATAGACGCACGAGCCAGATGCCTAGCTGACCTAGTCATCTCTTTGGCATTATTCTCCTTGAGCTACTTCCTAACCAGATCTCACCAGCCATAAGACCAGGAAAAATGAGATCCCCAAGGGAAAAGAAGACAAGAGGCGATGTTCCTCCATTGCCTAAAGCTAACTGCCTATGTAGACAGCTCTGGGGAGAGGACTCACTCCTGCATAGAGGGCAGCCCAGAGCCATCTCATCATACCAGTTACAGGGTAGGGAACAATCCAAGAGTATGAGACAATGGGGTCAGGACTCTCAGAGCCTAACTACAGAGAATCTAGAGATAAATTCTAAGAAGGAGACTCTAGGAGTCTACCCTGAAAAGCCAGCCTCAGTGTTTCTGACTTAATCTCCAACCTTGGTGGGAAGTGGAAAGAGGGGAGAAGAGTTTCTTGAGCCCTGATATCCCAGCTGCTAACCAGAACCTTAGAACTCATCCTCCAGGACTGAGATTTCCAACGGGTCTATCCCCTAGGGGTAACACCGGGGTTGGACAAAGGACAAATCTCTTCCTTCTGTCCCTCAGTCTCCATCCCCTCGGAACATTATTGTATCAGTCAGAGCTGTTATGGTTGCAAATGGCAGAAATTTACTGAAACTGACATCAGCCACAAAAATTGGGGAGGGGGAGACAGGAGATTATTCATGCATGTCATTGAGATGCCTTTACTTGTCTAGGGGCTTGGCTAAATAAAGGGTCTCAAATGATTTTGTTAGGACACTGTCTTTAACTCTTGGTGGCTCTCTTCTGTTGGGTCAACATGGTAACAAAAATGGCCCCAGCAGCTCCATATTTATATAAACCTTACAGTCTGCAATCTCAGAAAGAGAGAAACTCTTTTTTTCCCAAAATATTAGCAAAAGTAGCAAGCAGTCTCTCAAAGATCAGGCTGGGGCCATGTGGCCATCCCTGAACCAATCACCATATCCTGGTAGTCAGGGATTGGTCAGCTGCAAATGGGAATGAGACCGGCTCCAAGGGAAGCACATGGACTGAAAGGGGAGGGGCAGTGATTCTCCAATGGAAAACTGGGAAGTGGCATCAAAATATGAGAGAAGAAAAGCTGGATGAGCAAAACAGATATGCACTATAATTATTATGCACACAAGAGCTAATTTAAATGATCAGAAAGGGTGTGTTTGAAGGAGACGGGAGTTACCAAAAATACTCACCGCAGGTATGTGATAGAGAGGAGGACATTCCATAGCTGTTTTGTGGCTGCAAGGAAGAGTTAGGTTACAGGCGTGCAGTGCTTACGCCAGTCTCAGGTCTTTCATGGCTCTTACTGGCAAACAAAGCCACTTTCTTCTTCAACCTCCTCCTTTTCCTCACTGACTGTCTGCATGAGTCACGGACTATCTGTTCTGATCATGACAGTCGGGGCGTGTTCCATGTGCACTGTCATATTCTAGCCAGGACTGTCCTGTCTTCAGCTCCCTTAACCAAGAGGGAGCACACTAGACTCTTCCTTGCCCAGGGGTAGCCACTGACCAGAGAAGAGATGGGTGCATGATACAAGAATGGTCCATCTATGGGCTAGCAGGTGACTCCATGAGGTGTCCTAGGGGTAACAGTAATTAACCACTGGGAAGCTGGGGAAGTACCCTGTTCCTGGGGCAGCCTGTTCTTTGTGTTGCTTTTGCTGCTAGTTCTAGTCTACGTGACCCCTCACACTAACCACCACCTCCTTTTTTCTTCGGAGATTCTTAAAAAGTTTAGTCACTTCAATGTAAACCTTTAACACAGAGCAACAATTCACCACACCCTAGGGGCAGCAGCTTCGGTTGTCCCACGTCCTCTCTGGTGACAGGCAGAGTTACAGAGCAGCCCAGAGGGGGGACACCATTATGGCAAATTCTCCGTGTTGTCTTCGGGAAACACAAAGGCTCACGGCAGCAGACAACACGATGCGTATGCAGCGGCACACTTGGGCCCTGTCAAAGGCAACTGTGGTAGATCGAACCCTCTTCAGGTCAGGAAGATAGCCCAAAACAGCCAAGAGGGTAGAAGGGGAAGAAGGTCAGGACATCCAACAGTACACAGGCCTTATGCCAAGACAGTGGCTTATTAGAAATACTGCAGCCAAGGGGCGCCTCGTGGCTCGGTCGGTGAAGCATCTGACTTCGGCTCAGGTCATGATCTCATGGCTTGTGAATCTGAGCCCGTGTTGGGCTCTGCGCTGACAGCTCAGAGCCTGGAGCCTGCTTTGGATTCTCTGTCTCCCTCTCTCTCTCTGCCTCTCCCCTGCTCATGCTCTGTCTCTCTCTCCTTCAAAACTAAATAAACAAAAAAAATTTAAAAAAGAAAGAAAGAAAGAAAGAAAGAAAGAAAGAAAGAAAGAAAGAAAAAGAAAGAAAGAAACCAAAACAAGATAGAAAGGTGCTTGAAGCCACCTACCTCTGCCCTGGAAGATAGGTATGCTTCAGGAAAAAGGAAAGGGAAGGAGAGGGGAGGGGAAGAAAAACAAGAGAAAGCTATGGATAAGAGCCAGTATAATAAATTAGAGAGAAAGACATTGCGCCCAGCCACATAATATATGAATTTCCTCAGCTTGTCAGCTTGTCAAAAATGGAATCTTGATTCCTCTCTGTCAATGTCAAAGCTTTCCTGCCTAGTTAACATTTATAGGTGCAGGCAGGGAAAAGGTGAGAGCAGCACTTGGTAAGTGCTGGGGGAACACTGCTTTAGAAAAGCACATGAACCCTTTCACCTGTTCCAGCTCCTATGGGGGAGACAGAACAGGTGGGCTTAACTGGCTCTGAACAAAGTCCTTGAAATTCCCTAGAAAGCTATGCAAGCAGATGTCACTCTCTGGCGCTAAGTGTTAAAGAGGTGTCTTTGTAGCACGCCCAGTGAAAGGTGGATGGCAGATTTGGTTTAACAAAACTAAGCTTCCGCCCTCACGTTACAGACATTTGAGGACACCCTGCCCCAGAAAAAAGACACGGTACTCACTGTAAAAGTTTACAACTGAAGTTCTAAGTGTGCCACCTAAGAGTTGAAATGAACCTAAATGACATCTTGTCAGAACAGTAATTCCATCAAAATTATTCTTCCCCCACCCCCAACCAGTTCTTACACTTTCTGATCTTTAAGGCTAATTCATGGTTCCTTATGGTGTTGTGGAAAGACGAAAGTTCTGGATTTGGATTCTGTTTTCATCATCTACAATTTGTACGATCCTGGGCACATCGGTTATCTCTTCTGGGCCTCTGTTTCCTTCACCATCTGGTAGGACAACTTTATGTCATGTCTGCCTCACAGGTTACCATGATGACCCAAGGTCTTCATTTGCCCGACATTTGCCAGACACCTGCTTTGTACCAGAATAGGTGTCCAGGTGAGAAGATATGAAGGAATACAGATTTGAACTAGACTCAGCTCTGACCCTTGGGAACTCACTGGGCAGCCAACATACACGAATGTGCTCTGTGAAGAGAACATTCACAAAGAGAAGCCATGTCCATTTTCTGTTGCACAGCCTGTGGTGGTCTTCTAGATTTATCCTTCTAGGTAATGTCAGTCTACTTCCTCCGGGTCCCAACACCTTTCTTCTAACTCACTTCTGAGTATGGCTTCTAAATGAGCTTCCCTTGCAGGTAGAGAAGTTTCCAGTTTCTCTTCCAGGTTAATCTTTATTGAGAGAGAGGACCCCTGGAAACAAGAGCTTTTCTCCTTAGAGACTCTATTCCTGGGTCGAGGATAGATACTCAAACCAATATGAGCCAATATACAGACACAGCATCTATCCAGGAATTCAGAACTTAGACACTGAAAGAGGGACAGAAATAAACAGCCATGTGCATTGGCGGCCTTTGAATAGCAAGCTCCAGAATGGAGATCCATCACATCAATATGTGTGTCCCCAGAGCTGCCCCATGGACTGTCTGGGAGACTTCCCTATACTGTCTGTTTTTATTTACATTAATATGAGTGGGGTTTTGTTCCTTGTGAACCAATGATCTGTCTGACATCCTCTCCCAGCCAAGCATAACCCTTGGGCACTGGCTGCAGGCTGGCCTGCAATGTCCCAGATTTCTGAGTTTAGCCCAACAATGACCTATATATCATTTGGCCTATATGTCTGTGTACTGCAGCATATAAAGCTGTAGCCATTTTTTAAAATGGAAAACATGTGGGGCCCCTGAGTGGCTCAGTCAGTTTAGTGACTGACTCTTGGTTTCGGTTCAGGTCATGATTAGGCTTATGAGATCGAGCCCCACGTCAAACTCTGAGCTGATAGCATGGAGCCTGCTTGAGATTCTCTCTCTCCCTCTCTCTCTCTGCCCCTTCCCCACTCTTGCAGTCTCTCTCTCTCTCCCTCTCAAAATAAATAAACATTAAAAAAAAATAAAAAATAAAATGGAGGGGCGCCTGGGTGGCGCAGTCGGTTAAGCGTCCGACTTCAGCCAGGTCACGATCTCGCGGTCCGTGAGTTCAAGCCCCGCATCAGGCTCTGGGCTGATGGCTCAGAGCCTGGAGCCTGTTTCCGATTCTGTGTCTCCCTCTCTCTCTGCTCCTCCCCCGTTCATGCTCTGTCTCTCTCTGTCCCAAAAATAAATAAACGTTGAAAAAAAAAATTAAAAAAAAATAAAATAAAATGGAAAAGATGTAAAAGAATAAGCTATTGTAGAGCTAACCCAGTATAAACACAGTCACCTTGTGTAAAGACGCAGCTGAACCAGTGTCAACAACATTATCATCTGTCTAAAACATTTAACCCAAGTCAACAGTTTTAGAAGGCAGAGCTCTGGTCCAGGCCATCAGACTAACTTTCTGCCTCAGTTTCCCTGCATCACACTCCACCTTGCCAATAGTACCAAAATTGAGCACTGAACTTTGGCAAGAGCCTTGAAGTTCCATTGGGCCCATGCTCACCCCTTCTTCCAAGGGGACACACCTCCCAGCTGCAAGCTGGTGTCCCACCATTCAATCAATCATTCTTTCACTTAACAGGTAATTATTTGATGGCGACTAGATGGCAGACCCATGCTTGCCCTGAAGAGACAAGACAGAAAAAACAAAATCTGTACCCTCAAGAGCTCTGTGGAAGGCAGAAGAAACCTACCCTTTCATGAATAATCACAACACTGCATGACGAATGCAGCATTTAAAATATGTTCGAGATGGAGAGCTAACACAGAGATGAGAGAAACCAACAACATCAAGGAGGGTGACGGGAAAGCCTTTCTAGAAAAAAAACAACAACTTGCTTTTGGAAGGTGAATATGAGTTTGTCATCCAAAAGGGTGAAGCTAAAGGGGGAGAAAGAAGAACACTTGAGGAAGAGGGAATAAAGCATCTCTCAGGACCATAATCCTTCAACCTCTGTCCCTGTCCCTCAGGATCACCCACCACCCAGGCTACTCTGGCTGCTATGCTCTGCTTGCCAAAATAGGTGCCCTGGACAGCACCAGAACTGGCCACACCTTTTATTCCTGCACTCAGTGTTTTGGATCCTTGGCTAAGAGTCCTTGCTAGTGCGTGCCTTTCTCTAGGCCTTGACCATAATCCTTTGATTGAGATCCCAACATGTTCTGCTTCTAAATTCACCTAAGCCGTGACCCTGAGGATGCAGTGAGTGTTTCCTGCATGGGGTGTGGCCAGGAAGTAAACCAGGCCTTGGAGGGTGATAAGATTTCAAAAGGTGGCAGAGACAAAACAAATTCTAGGTAGGAGGTAGAGAAACAGAGAGCCTACCCTTGGCTCTGTGACAGAGTGGTGTATTCCTCACTGAGCAGGGTAGTAACAAACCTAAGAGAGGGATATTTACATTGGAAAAGACATTACTTCAAACAGAAATTTCCCGGGCAACCTGTCACACAAAGGCATCAAGGGCACAGCGTATCCAAACAGTCCTGAGAGTGAGACTTTGTCCCACCAAGGGTCAGAGTTGAGCAACATTCTAAAGCTCCAATTTGTCCTAAGTGAACCAATGTGCAGAACTAACGAGGTCATCAATTTTTCTTCCAGCTAATGAACTCGTCAGGAAGGGTGTGATACGGGAAGATGATGAGATGAGCAACCAAACCTGATTAAATAGTTTCATCTTCATCAAAGAATCAGACACAGAGCTGAAGCCCCATTATTCACTGGAAGGGGATAATTACACAGAGGAGGCTGCCATCAGCGCCACCCCTCCCCTCACGCAACTGGCTCTACTCCCCTGGGAACAGGGAGCATGTCAGACCTGGGAATCGATGCTCATTTAATTCAACAACTATTTATGGGCAACTTGGTCCATGTCAGGTGTGGACCAAGAACAAAGCATGGAGATCTTGTCCTTGCCTTTAAGTAGTTCATGACTGATCTATCATGGAACAGCAACTAACTGAAATGTGCTATGAAAGATGCTTTCCCCACACTTTGAACCAAATGCTGTGTGGAAAGAGGAGAGTGGGAGAGGGGAGGGGACCAAGGAAGTGTTCTCTTGGGTGGTCACCCTTGAGCTGAGCTTTAAAGGTGAGCAGAGTATCATGAGGGAAGAAAAAAGGGAGGTGGAGGGACACACCAGGCTGAGGGGCGGGCTTGGATAAAGATAAGGTGGTACGATAACATCCAGCTTGTTTGGAGAAACAGCTTTCTTACCTCTCTTCACAGACTGTAAAGCCATCCAAAGCCATTCATATGGGCTTAGAAACAAAATAATCAGTTCTTTTCCAATAATCCAAGTATATCATTCATTCTGAGACTCTTTGGTGTTGCGATCTTGTTGTTTAACTCAGATTTGTGCTTACCAGAGGAGGAGGGTGGTGGGAGGTGGAATTGGAGGAAGGTGGTTAAAAGGTACAAATTTCCAAATGTGAGATAAAAAAAAGTACTAGGGATGTAATGTACAACATGATGACTAGAGCTAATGCTGCTGTATGAAGTACAGGAAAATTATTAAGAGTAAATCTTAAGAGTTCTCATCATAAGAAAAGTCCCTCCCCTCCTTTTTTTTCTTTGCTTCTTTCTTCTTCCCTTGTGTATCTATGTGAGAAGATGGATGTTAGCCCAACCTATTGAGGTAATAATTTCACAATACATCTTAATCAAACTATCATGCTCCTTTGCTCCTTACCGACCAGGAAATCAGTCACCAGAGGATGCAGGTCTTTGGAGGCAGGATTGCTTAGTGTGACCAGGTAAGTGAGAAAGACATTGTGGACTTGGAGGGACTTGTTCTGGGCCTTGGTGAATGGCTGGGGCTTGGATACATGGAGAAAAGGGAGTAGGAGGGCATTCCAGGAAGTGAGAGAGAAGAATGTACACTGAGCTTAAGAAAAAAACAAATCAACTTTACAGGAGCAAAGCCTTCATCCATCCTTTTGGTATTAGTTTAGCATTCACAGTGTGCAGAGCACTGGCGAGGGGCAAGAGGTCATCATGTAGGTATAATGTGTGGCCCCTGCTCAGGAGTTACAATCTAGACATTGTAAAAATGAAGGAGTAATCAAGGCAGTATTTCATCTTCCGGGATCATCCCATTCTCTGCTTTGACTTATCTCCAGGTGACCACTGTTATAAGGCACCTTTGCTTCCTGGTGATGTTGGGTACCCAGCGGATTACTCTCTCATTAGTTAGCTAATAGCTTGGTAGACATTAGATTGTGACATTCAACAGAGACAGGGCATCTAGCTACATAATCAGGGGCTGGCAAGTTGGACAGAGATCCCAAACTTTCCTCTCTCCACTCCACACTTTCTAGAATTACTTCCCATCTTCTCCCCTCCTTCCTTCTTGAATACCTCTTCTTCCATTGTCCTTTTATGACTCATAAGATTTAAAAAGAATAGAGTTACTCAAGGGGCATTTCTTAGGGCAATGCCAGAAAGGGTAAGAAGATGTCAAATGAAATAATGAGTCCCCTTAGTTCTGAAGCACCTCCTCCGAGGAGAAAAAAATGTAACCAAACACTTCAGTAAGCTGAGAATTATCATATACACAGAAAAACACATCCTCTCACTTTGGGTCTGCCACTTACCCTTCTTTCCTTCTTTCTTCCCTCCCCTCTCCCCCCTTCCTTCCTCACCCCCTTCCTTCCTCCCTCCCTTCCTTCTTTCCTTCCTTCCTCACTTTACTTAGTAAAAACTGGTGAGTGTGGGTGACACATGGCAGAAGTGTATAGGAGCTAAAGGAAAGAGACTCAGGAGTCTAAGCACAGCTGGGACATGACTCAGGATAGAGGAGCCAGAGGTCAGAAGACTTGGAGGTGGACGCATCTTACCCTTTCTGCCTCTGCCCAGGCGGGGCTAATGACTTGGTCAACATGCTAAATAAATTTCTTATGAGTTAGGCGCCTATACAGTCCTGATAAGTTTCTCTGGCTCTTTCTTTTCCTACTCAAATACGGTTGGTTATTCCATAAGGAATCCATTGTGGTTCAAACTTTTGATCAGAATTATTCTAGAATAACATACATTTTTGCAAATGACCTCCTGTGCCTTGAAGAGATCATTTTTGTGATAAGCCCCTTGACTCTCTTTTTGCAAGTCTGGCAGCGTAGTTTATTGGCTTTGTAACATGAAGTTCTCGCCATTAGGGACTGAGCTAAGATCACCAAACTATTTCCCATCCATCCTTAGTTGAGCTTTGAGTCACAAAAGTAGTAGAAGGCTCAGCATGATATCTCCTCCGAAATGAGCAATCCCTTAATTAAACAGAAGTAAATAGAGGTTACAACGTGTTCCTTAATTAAATAGATGTAAATGCCCAATCACTCCGCTTTCCACACACATCAATTTTGCATCATCTCATTTTCCTGTTTGCCCAGTGGAAATGGGAATTCTGAGGCTCTATTTTGGTCAAAATCTCCCAAGTGTGCCTGCCTGGCTGCGTGTTCAATCATGCATATTTACCTACGGGTTTACAGAAATCTGCAGCTAGTGTCTACTCTCCTTTTTTTTTGCAGGCCTAGATATTGCTATGAACCTGACATAAATGAACCATCAAAGAGAAGCAGCCCTGCCTTTGCCCAACAAAACATCTTAACTCCTGCCTTGGAAAAACCATACCTGAAGACATAAGGTAAAGGGTGTGGTGTGAGAGGGGCATCTGACACGAATACTGAGCCCTCTGTGTGGCACTGGATGACCTCAGAGTAACAATGCCTCCTGCCTGTTGCCTTTCTTTACACCCAGCCTCCAGTTTAGACAAACTCCTCCTGGATTTGGGAATAGAACCCATGGAAGCTATGATGATTAATTTTACGTGTCAGGTTTGGCTCGGCTACAGTGCCTAACTGTTCAAGTGCTGGTCTAGGTGTTGCTGTGAAGGTATTTTGCAGTCATCACTGAAATTAATAATCAATTGGCTTTAAGTAAAAGAAATTACCTTCCATAATGTGGGTGGGCCTTATCCAATCAAGTGAAGGCCTCAGAGCAAACATGAAGCTTCCTGGAGAAGAAGGGATTCTATCTGCCAGACTCTAGCACAAAAGTCCCATTTGGGTTTCTAGCCTGCAGGTCTATGCTACACTTTTCAGACTTGCCAGCCCCTACCACTGCCTGAGCCAATTCCTGAAAATAAATCTCTGTGAATGTACACATCCTATTGGTTCTATTTCTCTGGAGAACCCTGGCTGAGACGATCCATCTGAGTAAGATGAGAACAGCATAATTACCATTTAGACAAAGTAGCCCAGTCCAATCACAGCTCAAAGCGAGCTCACTGATAATGCCCTTTAAATCACGAAGGTGGGAGGAGCAGGGTGGAGAGAAGAGAGCTGAGTCCACACCACTTAAAGTGGTTAGTGTATTTGGGTGGCTTTCATCTCCTTGCTAGTTCCAGCGAGGCCAGCAACTTGCCCTCCATGAACCGGATGGTTATCAGAGGACAACAGTGGGTTAACAACCCTTTAACTGAGTCAAACTGCTAATTGGAATGGAATCCGTCTCAATTTATTCCTAGAAACAGTTCTGCTTTTCTGAGGCATTAGGAATAAATTGAGGTGGATCCTGCTCCAATTAGAATTTATGATTAGGACCATCATTTCAGGGGGACAAGCTAAGCAAAGCCATGCACATTTGAAAATCTGTATGAGTGAGGGGTCTTAAACACAAAGGTTACTGGTGAGGAGAAAGTCATAACGACCCAACCTCCCCGGTGATTTCTCCTCAGTCCCGCAATTTCCAGTAAAGCGACCGACATTTAAAGGTTAGGTTCAAGGAGTATTTTTCGTTGACTCATAGGATTTCAGAGCTAGAGAAACCTTTTACAAACGAAGGAGCTACGTTCAGAGAGGAGAAATGACTTGTTCGACACTGACAACAGGCAGGGGTGCTGTTTGACCGTTTTCCTCTCCGCTCACCTCAAGAGCAAAATGAGTCAAGAGCTGAAACAACTACGTCTGGGTGGCCTCTGCTTTGTTTTCTAAAATCATTTCTGAAAAGCCAATGTGCGCTTTCACTTCCGACTAGAGTCAATGGGTGGAAGGATGATGGGCCGAACCTGACTTTTAGGTGCAGTTTCATCATCTGGAGGGAAAATCACTCGCGTGGCTCCTCCCATGCGCCAGGCAGTCTGACAGCAATCTAGCCATTATTATCAGAACACTTATTGTCCACCTAGGACTGTGCTAAGTACTTTACAATAAGCCTTTACAACGACCCTATGAGTAGGGTCCTGTTTTTATTCTCTATTCACACAAGAGGAAACCGAAGAGGAGAGAAGTTGAGTAGCTTACCCAAACGCACACAGAGAATAAATAGCAGAGCTAAGCCATGGTCCTGGACAGTGTGGGACCAGCAGCAACAGTCACCATGGTGCTATTCTAGGCAGTCTCCGCTTTATGGCGACACTTTTATCATGGTGATATTATTCTTGGCATTTGCGGGTTAGAAAATCAAGGCTCAGCAAAATAGAACTACTCTATGACCCAGCAACAGCACTACTAGGAATTTATCCAAAGAATACAGGAATGCTGATTCACAGGGGCACAAGTACCCCAAGTTTATAGCAACGCTTTCAACAACAGCCAAATTATGGAAAGAGTCCAAATGTCCATCAACGGATGAATGGATAAAGAAGATGTGGTTTGTATATACAATGGAATACTACCTAGCAATGAGAATGAAATCTTGCCATTTGCAACAATCTGGATGGAACTGGAAGATACGATGCCAAGTGCAATAAGTCAGTCAGAGAAATATAGGTATCATATGTTTTCACTCATACGTGGACCCTAAGAAACTTAACAGAAAACCACGGGGGAAGGAAAGGGGGAAAATAATTTCAAACAGAGAGAGAGGCAAATCCATAAGAGACCCTTAAATACAGAGAACTGAGGGTTGATGGGTGGGGGGCGGGGAGAGGGGAAAATGGGTGATAGGCATTGAGGAAGAATGAGCACTGGGTGTTGTAGGTAAGCAATGGATCACGGGAATCTATCCCCGAAACCAAGACCACATAATATATACTGTCTGTTAGCTAACTTGACAATAAATTATATTAAAAGAAAGAAAGAAAGAGAAACAAAGAAAAGAAAAGAAAAGAAAAGAAAAGAAAAGAAAAGAAAAGAAAAGAAAAGAAAAAAGGAAAAAGAAAACCAAGGCTCAGCAAAGTGGAGGTACTGATTGGAGACCAACGCATCAGCTGTATTGTGCGCAACCTGTCCCCAGATACTACCGCTACCCAGCTCTGCAGTATTCTGTCTACTGATGGTCTTTACCTTCCCATCTTCTCTCTGATTGCACAGGTGACTGACAAATGGCTTTCCTGAATTCGTTTTTGAATTAATGTTCTGGGTGGATTAATCCGGTTCCTCCACTGTGGAGAGAATAGGTGTGTGGGCCAACATCTGTATATGCTTTGGTCCTAAGTAAAGTACATACATGTCATTCCCGCTCATTCCTGCTAGTGTTTCCCATACTTCCTTGAAAACAATCACAAATACAACTCTGGAACCCCAGCCCATACTCAAGCATTTTCAAACCCCATGGAAATTTCGGAACGGTCGATAAAAATGACCTTTTGCTACCTCCTTCAGCCCCCAAATTAAATGACAGCACAGTGTCAGAGACCTGGCATTGAACATATGGGCTTTATATAAAAAACACTTGATTGGTCACTGCTCTGTTACTTACCAACTATACATTCTCAAGTAAGTTATTTAACCTTTTGATATTTAAGTGTTTTTCTCTGTAACATGGAAATAATAGTGGTGTCTACATCATGGCATTGTTCTTGGTAGATGAGATAAAGCATATAAAATACCTAGCACAGTGCCCATCATAGAGGCAGGGGTCAATGTATTCTCTTATTATTATTTCCAGTACCCTAGGGAACTTACATTCCAGAGGATTCAGTGTCCTCAGCTCTCAAAGGAGCAATCTCAGCCTTTGGCAGTAGGTGCAAGAGCCAACTGGTAGGGAAGGGCTCGGGAGTCTTGAAGTACTCCTAAAATCACACCACACACTCCATTATGGGCAGGTAAGGCAATGAAGAGGGCACCTGCACTCCAAGCTGCCTGGGCCCCCATTTTTCCCTGGGGCACAGGGATGACCTCTATAGCTCTAGGTCCCATCAGAGGCTGTCAGAGTCACCCACAGTTCCTATGAGAATTCAGGTCAAATCCATTGACTTTAAAGAGCTCCCAGAGGTCCTGGAAAGCAGGGAGCCAGGAAGGAGTGTCTACTTATGGCTGCGCTGGCCCCTCAATCTCAAGAGCAGGAAAATCCTGGGGTCTGAACCTTTCTAACAGTTCTCAGGTCTGGCTCAGTCAGAAACAACACCTCTAAGGCAGCTCAAGCCTAAACGCCAGACCTAAATCTGTAAGTGGGGTGAAGGCAGGGACTTATCCATTCATTCATCTCCGTAAACATTTTTATTCAGCCCTGCAATGGACCAGATCCTATGCTGCCCCTCAGGACACCTCACCCTGCCCTGCAGGAGTTCATTGCCTAACAGGTAACACAGTCAAACAAGCAAGGGTCACACACAGTGTGGGTGCTGTATGTAACGAGAAGGAACCTGAGAGTGCTCAGAAAATTCTTTCCAATTTCATCTCAAATCCTCAACACAGCCCATAAGGGACTGGGTCACTGGGTCACTTGGTTCCTGGAAACATCCATCAGCTTCATTTCACACCACTTTCCCACTTGCCAGCCGCTAGGCTTCTTTGCTGTTCAGTGAACAGACCAAGTTCTCATCAGGCTTTGGACCACACTGTTCCCCTCCCCCTGCCTCTTTTGTCTGGACTTCTTAACTATCCCTTCTGTAGGCAGTCTATCCTTGATCCCTAGACCAGAAGACTTCCAGTCACATTTATCTTTGTATCTCTAGCACTTAGCATTGCATCTGGTGCGTATGGTGCCAGAAACACATATATTTGGTCTGAATATTGAATAAAGCATCAATTCCCTTCTCTCTCTTGTGCCATATACATGTGTCTACACCTCTGCCATCACCAAAGAAACTTTTCTACCTGCTGCAAGAGGCTATTCTCTTGCAACAAAAATTCCAGCAGATCCTATGAAATTACAGATGTTCTCTTAGCATGAGGCAATTCAAATTCTTATTTGGGGGTTGGGTTGCCTTCCCCTAATAGAAATAATAAAGCACAGCTTTAAGAGGAGAAACATAGTTTCTATGTCTTATGAAACATAGTTTCATAAAAACAGTCCGTTTTTATATTATTGACTGTGGTGGAGTTTTTCAGAACAAACATTTTTCTTCCCATTACCCACTGGTGAGCTGGAGAAAAGACTGTTGAATTTCGGGGAATTTTGTGAGCTGTTAGACTCAGACATTATTAAAAATTACATAAATGTATACTTAAGTAAATGATATTAAAAGTAAAGGTAACAAATATGCAAAACTCATCGCTTCTTATTTTACTTTGAGGCATTTTACTGCTATCCACACTCTTGAGGTTATTTTCATCTATTGTATGTGTGACAGCTGGACATACTATATAATGGTGTGTACCTCCTTCTTGTTTCCCGACTCTGCATTTAGTGACATCACATTGGTAGCTTGAAACCAACATGGTGCAAGCATTGACCAAGGTAATCAGCAAACCAAGCCTTATTAATTTTTTTAGGGAGGTTGTTTTTAAGCATTTACCAGCACACCACTGCCATTAGCCAAAGACGAACAAGATCAGTCCTAGATTTCCAGAAGTTTGCAATCCAGCGCGCGCGCACACACACACACACACACACACACACACACACAGTTTTAGCGTGATTCAAGGCAGCACGGCATGCACTGAACGGGGCAATGGACAGCCACCAGGAAGGGGGTGGCTAGGATCTGACTGATTTGCCTTCAGATGTGGGACATAAGATGAAAAGATTCACACAGGAGACCCAGAACATCTGTTTTGCCACCTAAGTAATTTTTTTACATCCTACTTAATTCTTCAGGAAGGTCTTTATGTAGGCACCAAATTTCTGCCTGTGATCAATTCATATGCTTACCTTAAGGTGCAGTGTTTAGCTTCTCCCTCTGTCAGAAAATCAATAGGTACAGGTCAGACTGCTCGAATATATCAGAGGGCTGGGAATGCCTCCAAAGATGGGTGCCAAGGACCAGGCAGTCTCCGTGGTCGTAGTAATTTGGCCTGTTCGTTCCTGGAGCTCAGGAAAGCGTGTATTGATTTTTCTGCACAAGATTTACCAATCTGAAGCTGTAACCCCCAAAACCAAGATAAAATATGAATGTATTAAAAATATACTGGACTCATTTTTGTGATTATAAAGGCCAAGAAACTGTCAAACAATTTAAAAGATGGGTGGGGAGTTCTGAGTCAAGCAAGCTGCTAGTAGAAGGGAGGATGCTAGGTTTTGTTCCCCCAGCACAGTCTTAATGGGGTTGTCAAGGTTGCTCTGTTGAACTTTAAACAGTTTTATTCCAATTTAACGTATATGTAGCACTTGTTTAAGCGAAAAAGGTCAGCCATTTTCAGTGTTTTAATTATATGTACAAACCCATGTGTACATATATGCGTAAATCAGGCAGTGAAAGAAGATACTAAGGGACAAGTGAAAAGGAGGGGGGGGGGGAAGGAAAGGGAGGAAAAGGAAAGGAGAGAAGGCAGAGGGAGCCCACAAAGAGGAAGGTAGGGAGAGAGATGGCAGAAGGAGAAGGGGGCAGGGAGGCAGCGGAGGAGCACAGGTTCAGAGTAGAATCCCAGCACCGCCACCTGCATCAATTACTCTTCCAAACTCGGCCTCGGTTTCCTCATCTGTAAAATGGGATGAGAAAGTCTACCCCGCAATGGTTTTCGGAGAATTAAATGAGCTCCGCTGTGTCCAGATGAGCCCCGCGCGCCAGCTCCGTGAGCGTCCGACGCCAGGCTGTCCGGTGTGTGTGTGGGGGGGTGGGGGGGGGGGGTGGGCTGGGGTTGGTTTACGTGCCTTTTTCAAAGAACACAGCTTCTCCACTGTGTGTGGCCCGCGTTTGGCCTCTCCCGACAACCGAGCCCAAGCATCCACCCACCTCAAAAGACAGCCCCGGGCCGGGCACCGGGGCGTTCCGCTGCAGAGGGGGCGCGCGCCGAGCGTTCACTCCAGCGGTTCCACCCGCCGGGCGGCAGCGCGCCGCGGAGGCGCGCGCGCAGCCACCAATGAACTTCCCACAAAGACAGTTTGCTTCACCCGGATCCCAATCCATAACCTTTACTGGTCTCTGTAGAGTCATTACGACCATTAGGCTGTGGACTCAGCACTGCTTTAGCTCTTAAGTTAATACAACCGAGACTTTTTTACTTTCCTATTGGGAAGGAGCATGTGCAATTTTAGTGATTTCTTAGATCATTCCATAAGTAAATCAAATATTCTTTCAAGCCCAGTTATCAAAATTGTGTCCTTTGATACCACGTCTTCCATCAAACTGCAGTAATCCAGATCAACACATTTTAAACCTCTGCTATCTCCTAATATCATCCCTACTAGATACAGTAATTAAATTTGTACTTTTTTTTACAAGTCGTACTCAATAAATCTGAATAAATTAACAACGCATTACTAAGACTGCTACATTAAATTTGCATAGTGCATTTAATGAATATGCAGCTGCAAGTGAAAAGGTCTGCTACTGCGAACCTTCTACATTAGCATAACTACTTCCAGCATGTTTCTTAAATAATGCACTCATTTGCACATCACTGACTTGGCTAATTCTAACTTCAGTCAGGGTAGCCTTGTAATTAAGACTCTTGCTTTAATTTTTAATGAAGTTTATGTTACATCAATCCTGACAGTAATGAGGGGACATGGAAACAAAAAGGCTGCTAATAATTAAATTCACAAACCAGTTTGAGGGATAATAATTCCTGAGGAGAAATTACATGACTAATTATTAATTAAATATTCATACTATTGCACAGCCATCTCACTTAACTGCTCTTCTTGTTGGTAATAATATTGAGATGTGGATGCCTTTTGCCAACCATTCTGAGTTTAAGGTCTCTGGTTAATTTTAGTGCGCCATTAATCAATATGACACAAAAAATAAAATTGTTTTAATTGGTATCATTTTATTGTGTCTAAATATTACTACAGTTGGTTTAGTTTGTGGAGAATTAATCTAGTTAGTCGGTGCCTGTTTTATGGAAACATAAATCCAGTTTATATCCATAAACATCTAATGGCAGGACAACTTGACCTTTTTTTTCGTAACATTACTGTTTACAGATAATTACACCAACTCTTTAAAAGGTTATTTAATGGCTTTGCATTCATCACAGTAAAATGAAAAACATGCAATATTATTTAACTCCAGCCTGTTCTGAGAAGGTCTCTGAGACCCCCATTTACCCCCGCTGAAAAGTAAGCAATATTAATGTGTGGGTTTTTAGGAAACGTATGAGAGCTTTCTTTGAGTGTGTACAAACAGATTTCCATGTTTGGGTCTGGATATTTGAATGTCTAATTCATAACTGAGATGGGGTCTGGGAAGGAAGGAAAAACCTATCCCACTGTCACAACTTTCCACCGCAGAAAAACATGAGGACGGCGGTTTGAGGATTCTGGCTATCAGAAATGGCAACAATTTCCCTACAAAATCCAGTAAACAAACATTACAAAACCAGAGAAGTTCCTATGATGAAGCCTAATTGGCTGCAATATTTATTGCGTGTAGACACGCTTATTTTTTTTTTTTTCCTTCCATTTTCTAAATGGTATTTAGGTATCTGCATTTATAACAAGGAAGTCCCCATCTGTGGGCAAGTTTAGCAAGGACAAGAAAAGATTTACAATATTTAAATGGATAACATTAATCATTACATTAAAACAGATCATGGCATTTGTTTAAAGCTCTGATAAATTCCGGACAAGATGCTTCATGGAGACCCTTATGCATCTTACAAAATTAAATAGACACAGGAAAGGGACCTTTTTATCCTGCAGGGGCATTTGGAAATTCTGAGCCAGGGCAAGCATTTCATTTCATTTTTCTGATAATTCAAAACTAGTTGTTTCATCGAAGTGAACTAAGTCTGTGACCATAAACCATGGGGCAAGGATCGCCCTCAGCTACTCTTGTCACTTTACTACAAACTGGGCCAGATGTGTAACGCTCCCTTTTAATAAATCTTAAAAATCTTTTTAATTTTCCTTTTTCATTTACTCTCTTAAACTAACACCTGAAGGCAATTTGAAAAGACCACTCACCATGAAATAGTTTACTGGCATGGGTCAGCATAAAGATGTCACAGCAAGTCCTGGGTCCCTGGCCCTGCTTTTTGACTCCTTCATTTGAGGAAGTCTTTCTATGTGAGAAACCCTACTTGAATAGCAGAAAGTCCTCCAAACTGGGTGAAGTGAAGAAGTGACCAGGTTTGCTGGCAAAACTCTGGGGTACTTGCTGGGGAGGAACCTGAAGAGTCCCGTCTCTTTCTTTCATTGCAAGTGCAAGTTGTACCTGTCCCAGGTATGGTAGGTTGAGGAAACCATCCAGCACCAAAGAGACCAGCTGATCAGAAGGACCCTATCATCTCCTTTCAGAGAAACAGCCAGAATGCCAAAAAAGCTAGGGGTTGGAAGCCAGACATACCTAGATTCTAATCTCCCTTGGCTTTAGTGAATAGCTTTAGTAAGTTCATCTCTCTGAATCATAATTTTCTTTTCCGAATAGAGATAATCCTGTCCCCTTGGCAAGTTGTTGGGAAAATTAGTCACACATGAAAATGCTTAGCACTGTGCCACGTTCATGAGAGACCCACAAGAATGCCAGTGATTGTTATCATTGTTATTTCTTCCAAGGGAGATTGTCAGAAATTTCACCATTAGAGAGTCACTCCTTTGGAATAAACACCACCATTTTAGGCTTCTTTTTAAAAATGCAAATTGTGTAACTTAAAAAGGGATACCAGAGAAAGCCAGAGCTGGTCACCAAAGCCTTATGCGAGTTAATGTACCAGCTCCATTTTTTCTGCAACAGGGGCATATGAGGCAATAATTGAGAAGTGGGTAAGAGTCATGGAGGAAGGAGTGTTGAAAGGAAAAAGGAGGATGTAGAAAGGTGAGGTGGAAATGGTGAGGAAAAAAGGTTATATATGTCTAGGCTGGTTAATCACCAAGGTACAATATCAGGAACTTCAAGGAAAAACAAAAACCCACCCTTTGGATGTAGATTTCAATAAACTTCAGCTTTAGCCCTGCAAAATCATAACTATTAAGGGCATGATGACCATGCATCCCTATTCTCAAACAGTTTAATTTTGGTTATTCTGTCTCATATCTATCAGGACTTGGCTGGCGAGGTAGTCTATATCATAAGTTCTCCCCATCTAAAGGTCCAATTTGTGATGGTCCAATTCCAGGAAAAAAAAAAAAAGAGCATACTGTCTCAGAAAATACTTAACGAGCATCATCAGATACCTGTCTTAAATACCAAGTACCCAAAGGACAGAGCCTTTTCTCCCACCTCTCTTTTCCATACTCCATACTAAATGTCTAAGAAAGCACCACACAGATCCTTACCTGCAGCCATACCAGGTTCTAGCAGCTGGAGGAAAATTTCTGGTGTCTCGTTCTCTCTGGCCCTTTTCTAGGAAGACACGGAATGAAGAAACCTCAGATTTTGAGTTAGACAAATTCCAGCTCCTTTACTTTACTAGCTGTGTGATCTGGGTAACTTGGCTGACCTCACCAAGCCTCATGTGTAACATGAGGAGAGCGCCATGCACCCTCCAGGATGAGGTTGAGAGTCAAGTGATGTATGTATGAGAAGGCTCAAGGGCACAGTGACTGTACATAGCAATCCCTTCTCTCTATCCCAGAATCAAGCCAAAATCTCCTTATGGGGCATGACGACTCATTGCTGGGGGAGGTTAACATACAGATTTCAAAGTTCCAGATTCTCGTTCTGGGATGTGATATTCACCGTGTTTTTTTCTTCTTGATCAATCCTCCCAGATTTTACAGGTCAGCTCTTATTCTAATTCTGCAGTCCAACAGTCTGCCTAAATCATTGTGAGGATTAAAAGAGTTCGTATTTGTAAACCAACAGTGTCTGCCACATAGTAAGTGTAAATAAAAAATTTTAAACCAAGCTCTAACAGCCTAACCTCTAAAAACCTATCCATTCTCATTTGTACTCCTCCAGCATACTTCATCATCACTAAAGGGCAGACATACATGCAATTTCCTATCTCTGTGCCTTTGCAAATGCTGTTTTCTTTGCCTTGAATGACTTTCTCTTTCTTCTTGACTACCTATTGAACTCTTATTCATGAGAATAAACCCACCTAAACACCTACTTCTTCCACAAAGGCTTCCTTCATATTTCCTTCTCTCTTGTCACCTTCTTTCCTATGCTTCTTCTATATTGTGCTCACATTTCGGTTATACTTTGCACACCATACTATAAATAATCTATTTACACTTCTACTGGGGAAGGACTGTGCATGACCTTTGTGCCCCAGTTCCTAGTACACTGCAAGGCATATACTGGCACTCCTCAGATTATTGGTTGAATCACTTGAATTTATGTGACAAACAGCAATTCCATGATAATATTTATAAGCCTTCAATACACTTTTCACAACAATGGAGTACTTAGTGAACAAAGCTTTTTTTTTTTTTTTTTTTTCCTAATCAAGAGGCAAGAAGTCCATGCTAAGATGAGAGTAGAGATAGAGATGAGAAGAGGTGGAGAAGAAAGTGATTGGTTAATTATGAATGGCTATTTCCCACATGACAGGATCAATTCAGGATGAACTATTCGTTGGCGTTATCGACAGTTATTTGGTAACAAATCTAAAATTCCTGTCTGAATTTTAATTAAAAGACCCACTAAATACCCCACGTCAGTTGGCACATATGTACAATTTTTTGTTCACAGTTATAAAATTATCTGTCATAATGTTGAGAATCACCTGGACCCAAAAGGCTGTAATGCAGGCTATAATGTTGACATCCTTCCTCCTTCAACAAATTGACATGTGGTATTTCTCATCATAAGGCAGGTCCCTCAGTGTCAAAGTCACTGGGCATGGGGAGTACTCATTGTGGCTATAGCTTCACTTGGGCAACCTCCCACTCTGTTCCTGGCCTCTTTACTCCTGCAGTCAAAAAAATACAAACGATTCCAACTTTGCTCACCTCTCCCTGCCTTGTCTTTCTCTCTATACAGCCCTGTTGAAATTCACACGTTGTGTGAAATTTCCTAATTTAATTCATTTATATATAACTGACTTCTGTACCTTTCCCTCCTCCAGTACAACTATTCCTCCCTCTGATCAATCCATCCCATGCTGCCCTCCTTCCTTTATTCACTCTTACAAAAGTATTTTCTTATTTTATTTCATAATTTTTGTAATACCATTTGTAATGGTTGTACCATGTATGCTAGGCTGTCATAATTTACTTAAATATCCTTTCATTGGTTGAACACTTGGGTTATCCTAATTCTTCACTGTTAGGAATGGTACTATAATAAACATTTTGGAGCACAAAACATTTTTTAAACTTTTACTATATTTTTTCCCTTAGAATAGAGTCCAAACAGTAGAGAATTTGATATTTTATTCCCTTGGGGAAAAAGCTTTATCTTCCGCTAAAGATCAGGCATTTCACACATATTCGTGAATGTATTAGATTTTTTGTGTGTGAGGGGTAACAGAAATGATAACATCTCAAAGGGCATTTTCTCTAGTTCTCCTTTCTTTCTCTCCCTTACTTTGTTTTCTCCTCAGAATCTACTTAGAAGTCAAAACAGAAACGCCAAAGCACAAGTCTTAGCATGGTCAGTGGTGTCGTTTGAACATGATAGTTATGGGCAAGTTACTTCACATCTTTACCAGATCCTCCCCTTTGGTAAGATCGTCTCAAGATCTCATCCAGTGCTAAAGATCTTTGAATCCTCAAACCTGTACTTATCCTGTTTTGACCCAGCCCTCCTTCTTCCAGGCACCCCTCCCTGCTTTCATAACCAGCAACTAAAAATGTTCAACCTGTTATAACTGAGTAAATAAGTAAATAACTAGATAAGTAAACTACTTTTAAGAAAAACACTGAGTATGTGCTTCATTACACCCAAGTTCCTTTTCTACTTCTTCCACCTGGATAGGTAGGTAAATTAAGGTTCCATAAGGTTTTCGGTAAAGCTGACAATGTCTACTTTTATAAGACATGGCATCTCATTTTATTTTGCTAATGTACTCCTATACCCTAAAAGGTTTAGGATTAAATTCTCAGAATGGTTCTGCCTTTGGCAGTCTTAGTTTTTCGGGGCCAGAGAAATCATACCCGTCTCCCATTTTGCAGATTGAGGCAATGAAAATAATTCCCAGTTGCCTAGCATTTTATGATTTGAAAAGCACTTCTACATATGTTTTACCACTTATTCTTCCACATAAGTCTATGAGTTAGGTAGTATACATGTGCCTGTCCTTATTTTATGAAGGAGGAAACAGACTTTCGAGTTACCTTAGACATGAGAGCTAGGTCTCTTGAACTTGGATCCAATGACTCCAGATTCAGTGTTCTTTTTCTAACATAGACCTACCTAGAAAGCAACCAAAGACACCAAGTCAACCAGATGAACTAGCATTTGTAAACTTCAGAGACCTTAGGAAATAAGATGTTCTAATTTGGACAAATGTATGGTTCTTTCCAAGATTAATTAGAAAACAGTTTTGCTTTCCTCTGTTAAACATGAACCTATATAAACAAGAAAGACAATAATTTACATAATTTAACTTAAAAATACCTATTGAGAATTCACTATGTGCTACCATGTGTTAAATACATTATATGAGGGGCGCCTGGGTGGCGCAGTCGGTTAAGCGTCCGACTTCAGCCAGGTCACGATCTCGCGGTCCGTGAGTTTGAGCCCCGCGTCGGGCTCTGGGCGGATGGCTCAGAGCCTGGAGCCTGTTTCCGATTCTGTGTCTCCCTCTCTCTCTGCCCCTCCCCCGTTCATGCTCTCTCTCTGTCCCAAAAATAAATAAACGTTGAAAAAAAAATACATTATATGAATTATTATCTCAATTCCTCTTTATGTAGCAGATCTTTGAGGAAGGGACCAATACTATTCCTATTTTTTGGATAAGCAAACAGATTTGGAGAGGCTACTAATTTGCCTGAGTCACACAGCAGATGTGGCAGAGTCAGGATTTACATCTGCATCTGTTTAACTTGATAGCTGGGGTTTATAGGCATGGTTCTACATGGTCTCTCCCAATTTCTCACGACTGAAAATCAGATTGCAGGATCAAATGACGAACTTGAATACTCTAATTAGGGTTGAGAATGGGTTGGGAGATGGTATTAAGCACCACATTGGTCCTATCAAGTACCTGACTCCTTTCTCACTATTCCCTCCAACACCTGTAGAGACAAGATGGGTGCCTAGAATCTTCAAGGGAAGCCATTTTACTAGTTTTGGCCAGCTCTGATAGTTAAAAATGTCTTCCTTATATTGGGCTAAACCTCAGCTACTGTTGGCTTCCACCCACTGATCCTATTTTAGCTTTGAAACTCCAAAGGAAAAAAAAAATCTAGTATTTCATGTAACATGAAGTTGAGACAATCATAGTATGTCCTTTGAGTCACTTCTCCAATGACATAATTTCAATGTCACTATTCCAATGAATATATGGGTTTTAAACGAAACATGATTCTCTAGATGAGGTCAGCCTAGAAAAAACAGGATTATGAACTGCCCTCTTCTAAATACTCAAAATCTGGGGCACCCAGGTGGCTCAGTGGGTGGAGGACCCGACTGATTTCGGCTCAGGTCATGATCTCATGGTTCGTGAGATAGAGCCCCATGTTGGGTTCTGCGCTGACAGCATGGAACCTGCTTGGGACTCTCTCTCTCCCTCTCTCTCTCTTTCTCTCTCTCTCTCTCAAAATAAATAAATAAACATTAGAAAATAAATAAATAATCTAAATCTGCCAAAGATACCTACTAGCTTTCTCGCCCCCATTCTGCTAGGTCATACTGAGTTCATAACCTACAAAAACCCTATACCCATGTCACAGAAGGTGCTAATGAATTATGTATCCTCAATGCTGTACTTCTGTGATGTCTTCTCCAGACCAAATGCAAATGTAAACTTTTAATTTCCTTGTATTACTTTATGTCGGGCTAAAGTGCGTTTGGCTCATGAATCCTTAAGCTGCTAAGATTCTCAGACAGTTTCATTTGGGTCATCGGAAGAGAAATCTAATTCAGCCTTTGTAATGGCCACATCATGGTCTCTAGAATTAATGAGTCACAGTTTATCTAGTATCCCCTTACTGACAGAAATAAAGACATTTGTCTTGTTTCTAATTTGTTTGGCCTCTGTAAGCAATGCTACAAAAAATGTACTTGTGCATATATCCTCACATACTGGTGTTTTATTTGAAAAAAAAAACAAAAAACCAAAGAGTCTAAAGCAGCAGGTTCTAGGTCAGAGGGTGTATGCAATTGTAATACCACTGGGTATTACCTTCACAGTTATGCTGCAAGTAGGAAGAGCTCGAAATAGATTAAGAAAAAAATAGGAGAGCAAAACAAGTCTTTGAATTTTCATATAACATACATATACTGCTTTGCTAGTCAGGGGAAAAAAGTGTAAAAGAGCTAGTGAAAAATTATCTTAAATCTTTTGGTTAATAACCCTGCCTAAATAATCATCTCTTTCTCTGCACTCCTGAAGTATTTACTATTTACAACACTCACTATTTGTTCCACTCCTGAGTCAATTACCACCAACCCCTCTATTGTAATAATGACCACCAACCCCTCTATTGTAATAATGAGCTGTCATTCAAGACTTTCATTGCCATTCACATCTTCAGGACCAAAGAGCTCAGGCTTGGAGTCAAACTCACCAGGGCTCAAATTCCAGGCATTTACCCATGTACCAAGTGTGCGGTTTTGAGGCATTACTTAGAAGCTCTAAGTTTCAGCTTCTTCATCTGTAACATGGATGCAATGCTTTACCTGCAAGTTTTCAGAATTAACAACAAAATGTACGTAAAGCCCCTGGAAGTTGGTACCATACTACTACTGGTTAGTTAATAAGTGTACATACTACCACCACAGTCACAGCTAGCATTAATTGAACACTTATGCGCTGGATACTTTGCAAAGCACTCTGCATGAAGGATCTTACTTAAAACTAAAGGTGTAAAATCACACAAGTAGCCACTCAATTCGTAATTTCAGAGTAAGGTAGCTACTATTAGGACTCCTATTTTATAGATGAGAAAAGAGGATCAGAGAGGTTAAAGTAAGTTCTCTAAGGTCACACAACTAGTAAGTTAGAATAGGGACTGGAACCCAGTCCAACTATAAAGACTTCACTCAATGAATAGCGATCATCATAATTACCACTAATCTTACTGATTGCCTTAACTCACAAGGCTTCAGCCATGAGACTTCATGAAACCTCAGGATGTCTACTAGAAGAATGAATGAGTGGATGGTCTAGACCCATTTTAGGCTGTAACCAGCACCCGTGTCCCAACAGGTTAGAGCAGCCTAGGCAGGCATCATACCCCTCCACAGAGTCTAGCCATGGAGTGGAGACAGAGGGTGCCAGAGCCTGACAGTGAACGTATCTGATGTGCCAGAAGGTGGCAGTGTGGTGGTGCCTGGAGAGGTTTAACCAAAACTAGACTGGAGCCACTAACTGGGGTCAGTGAGATGGCTCAGTGTCAGAGGAGAGGGATTTGGGAAGGTTTACTGCGTGCATGAGGGCACTTCAGTCCTTCTGGGCTTAGGGTTTAAATCAGAAACAGGGTAGCTCAGTGGTGATGACATGATCATGGCGGGGGTCAGAGAGGACCACAGCTCTGGGACCATGGTGCCTTGGGGGCTCACCCCACAGATTCACAGCTTGAGGACCCCAATATCCCGCCAAGGGCCGTGGTGTAGCCAATAGCTCACAGGCCTCCGCGTCTACTATCAAGGAAAACTGGGAGTGGAAGGACCCTGTATTCATTTGGTGGATTCAAATTCTACACTGGCCTTAGCCATGATTCCAGAGGATCTGCGGACATCTCACACTGGTTTCTGTACCCTTTATTTTGTGTTCTAGCAGAAGATTTTGCCTCTTAAAATCTTTCTCTTGATTCAAAAGAATACATCAGTTCAAAATTAAAACCAAAGGACATGCCACATATCCCAGATGAACAGCAAGGACAAGCCTTTCAAGTCTACTTTTTCTATGGCAGCTTTGCCTTTGATCTCTGCACCAGTTCCCGTATTTTCCTAATCTCTCACTTGCTCTCACTCTCTTCCTCTTCGCTCTTACATTTCAGAAAACTGCAGCATGTGAACCTCTGTGTGTGTGTCTCTGTAAAGCATCCACTTATATAACTCTTCCATCCGTTATCTAAAATATGTCACTGTACTCAGCTTGGTAATGTTTTTAGGCTTACATTTACACTCAACACTTGAGAAGTATCACAGTAAGCCTGTTGAAACTTCCAATGTAAAAGCTCAGAAATTCTAATAAGCACTAAACTACACTCACAAATAAAAACATTCCTCCGAATCCTCTGCTGAAGGATGCAGGGCAAATAATTAGAACAATAGAGAGTCTATCTCCCCAGGTGAAACCAATTTCTGTTCTCTCCACAGGTTTTCATTAAATGCCAGGTTAGGTGCCAGAGGCAAGAGCAGAAATCCTTTCCTAGCCACTTGCTAGCTGTGTCAAGTTGGGATCTTGCTGATCTTTCAGAGCCTTGCCTAAAATGGGGGTATTCAGGGCCACCTGGGTGGCTCAGTCGGTTAAGCGTCTGACTTCAGCTCAGGTCATGAGCTCACAGTTTGTGAGTTCAAGACTTGCACTGGGCTCTGCACTCAACGTATAGAGCCTGCTTGGGATTCTCTCTCTGTCTCTCTGTCTCTCTCTCTCTGCCCCTCCTGACTTGCGTGTGTGCTCTCTCTCGCAAAGTAAATAAACTTTAAAAAATTAAAAAAATAAAATGGGGGTATTTGAAACCTCATGCAGTGATCAGGAGGACCGAATGCCATGGCATACCTGAAGAGGACAAAGCTGTCATAGGCCTGACAACTGACAGCCTTCTCTTCCTTTTTCTTTGATGGTAATTGTGCCTCCATTAGCTTTCAAGATAGGGACCTCTGTTACCACTTCTGAATCGGCCCCTTGGTAGAAAAAGACTCAGAACTAGGACCCTTGTGTGGCTCTACCACTCACTGGATTGTCCCAGGAAAGTCACCTTTATCTTTTCACCTCAGTTTCTTTATCTCAGAGCCATGGGGTTTGATCAGATGATGACAAATGTCTCTTCTCAGTGTATGATTTGGGGTTTAACCTTTTAATCCGGTAGCACACCTTTGTGAATTATCTGAACCAGTGAAGAAGACACAGCAGCATTTCTTTTTCTGAATTGGCAGATTATCTATCTGCTGGGTTCTGACTCATCTGTCTTGTTTTTTTTTTCCTTCCTGCTTTGTTCCATGCTCTCCAAGTGATGATCTCATTTAATTCTTGCAAGAACCTTAGGAGCTGGGTCAGGCAGATATCATTGTCTGGCATCATTTCACAGATGACAGTTAAACCCTGGGAGGCTGGAGAGATCTGCCTAGATCACTCAGGTAGTTGGAGAGGTTTTCTGGACTCTGAAGACCAGTGATTGTGCAGGAAACCCAGTGGACCCAGAGACACACTGTCACCACTGCATCCACGTTTGTCACAGCCACTGTGATCTCTTGCCAGGGGTTGATAATAACTGAATAACCAGTCCCCCTCCTTGCATCCTTCCCCACAAATAGTTGCTTCTCAACTAGAGCCAGAGTGATGCTCTAAAAATGTAAGTCAGAGCATGTTCCTCCTCTAGGGGAGGAGGCCCCCTCTAGGGGCTCCCATCCCACTCACTATCAATCCTTGCACTGGCCCCAGACCCCACGTGTCCACCTGTCTGCCCACCCTTCCTCCCACACACAACTGCCTCACTCCACTCCAAACTCATGAGTCTCCTTACTGGTCCTTGCACACGTCAGGCACCCTCAGGACCTTTGCACTGCAGTTCCCTTGACCTGAAATGACCTCCCACAGAGATATGTGCACCATCATTCCTTTATTTCCTTTAGGCCTCTGCATAAATACCACCAAATTAGGAAGGTCTTTCCTGGGGTGATGGAGTGGCTCAGTCAGTTAAGCATCCAACTCTTGATTTTGGCTCAGGTCATGATTTCACTGTCATGAGACTGAGTCCGTGTCGGTTTGGTCTCTGCGATGACAGTGCAGAGCTTACTTGGGATTCTCTTTCCCTCTCTCTGCCCCTCCCCCACTTATGTGCCCGAGTCTGTGCTCTCTCTCTCTCTCTCAATATAAATAAACTTTTTTTTTTTTTTAACAGAAGGGTCTTTCCCAGCCACCTGTAAAAGTTATACTCCTAATAATCTTTACCTTCTAGTATTTTTCCCCATAGCAATTAGGGACCTGTTAGTATATATCATTTACTTTTTAAATGTTACTACTCATTGTCTATTTCCTCCTCTAGAATGTATGCCCCCTAAGGGCAGGGTGTTTGGTGACATTTTGCAAGTGCTTAGAACTGTTCTGACACACAATAAATGTAGGATAAATATTTGTTGAATGGATGAATGAACCAAATCAGGGCACAGAAGTATGGCCTGAGAAATATTGAAGAACAAGTGAAAATTACTTATTTGCCAAGCTAAATAAAGGAACTGCTTACCAGAAAACAGGCATGTTACCAGAGCCCAAGGGTGAGGCTTTAGTTCACTCCTCACAGGTGGCCTGGGCTTTATTCAGTGGGAAGAATTCATATGGAGGTTACTGAACCCAGTCAAATTAAGAGGAGATTGCATTCAAAATGGATGAGGCTCAGCAGTTAGGGTATGATCATATGCGTGTATCTCTGTACTTGGGCACACGTTTTTTCCCTCGGCTTTCAATGCCTCCTCCCTCTTCATCCTCAGCCCCCAACCTGGGGAACTCCTATTCAGCCTCCAAGGCTGGTTCTAACATGGGTTTTCCTGACCCCACAGGCTGAATTAGCTGGTTCCATACCTATACTCACTTGTTTGTGTTATAGTTATTGGCCTATAATATTCTTTATTCTTCCTTGATAAAGTATGACTGCTAGGGTCACACTTTTAGTGCTATCACTGGGATGTCCCAGCAAACCAGGACAATTGCTCACCCTAAGTGTGAGGACCCGAAGGAATCCTGTCTCACGTTTCTTTGTCTTTCCAGAGTCTAAATGGGATCTGGAGCATCGAGGGATTAGTTAAGTAGAAAATGTGCAGATGTGCACTCCAGTATTTAAAGACGGGGCTGAGTTCTTTTTGAGCCTGTTGAAGATGATCTCTGTACAGCTCAGAACAAAGTAATAAATATCAGCATGAACAAATCTTATGAGAAACAGAAGTTGCTTTCATGCTTGCCCAGCAGGCTGGTAACCGGAAGGACAGAGACTTAAAAAATGCAAATCAAATACACAGGTGGTTCTCAGCCTTTAGGATCTTGCTGCTCAACGTGTGGTACGTGGACCAGAAGCAGCTGCACATCTGAGACCTTGTCAGAATCGCAGAATTTCAGGCCCTCCCCGAAACCTACTGAATCACTACATCTTAGAAAGATCCCCAGCTGATTCATACACATAGTAAAGGTTGAAAAGCACTACTTCAGGGCACATAAGAAATGCCCAAGGACCAATGCCAACACATGCTGGCATCGCCAGCCTAACCCCTGCAAATGTTGATTTGGTAGGCAATTTTCATCCATCACAAAGATTGAGAAAAGCCAGAAGTGTCTTTATCCTATTTCCTATGTTTCTCAGAATATGATACTTGGACCACCTGTATCTGGTGTTTGCAAAAAAGACAGATTTCTGAGCAATACCCAAGAATATGGAATCAGAATCTTGGTTAGGCCCTAAAATCATATTTTCAATAAATTTCCCAGGAGATTCCTATGTATACCAGAGTTGCTGAACCTGTCCTAGGAAAAAGAATGATGGCAAGGGAATGACAGGTACTCTTGCTTTTCTGTTTTTGTTCTTTTGACCTGCCTTCAATTCCTTCATTAAAGACAAAACTGACATTTTGTGATATCACTCTTTTGAAGAACCGATCTCTCTTCTTTTCAGGCCATGTGGCTTAGATATGAGCGGAACTTCTAGAAGTAGGCACATGAATTGGGCCTGACCAATGAGAAGGCTTCCCCCTGCTCACTGTAATTGCTTCAAGGTTGGGCATGTAACTCAAACTCATTTCTAGAACTACTGGGAAAGAGGTACTCTTTCTCCTGGCTTCCTAAGCTGTAGCATGTGAGTCTTGAGCTGCTGGCAGTCTTTGCTAATGTTAGGGGAAGCCTGCCAACACAGAAGGAAGTAGAGGCTGATGGAGGTCGGGAAAGGTACAGAGGTAGAAACCTGCCCTTTGCAGCGCCCGGGGAGCCAGTCCTGTTGATTTAGTGCTTTAACACTGACTACAGTGCGGTTCAACATTAGGTATTAAATGAAAAATGGATTCGGGGCGCCTGGGTGGCTCAGTCGGTTAAGCGTCTGACTTTGGGTCAGGTCATGATTTCATAGTTCTTGAGTTCGAGCCCGTGTTGAGCTCTGTGCTGACAGCTCAGAGCTTAGAGCCTGCTTCGGATTTTGTGTGTGTGCGTGTGTCTCTCTCTCTCTGCCCCTCCCCCGCTTGTGTTCTGTGTCTCTCAAAAATAAATAAGCATTTAAAAAATTCAATGAAAAATGGATTCTGTTGCGAAATAATTTGTGAAATACTGCATTAAACAAATTTCCACAGAGTTCACTGCCAAGGACTTCTCAGACTCTTTACCATTACAAAGCACACTGTGAGTTTCTAAGTGGTATTTTGTGAACATGGATTTAAAATAGTCATATAGCATGTTATGGCACAGCGTCTCTTGGAAAACGCACAGGCTATTGATTTACAAAGTGTTCCTACACATATTTTATTTAATCCTTCCAAGAGTTTTTGAGGGTATCACTCTTGGTACAGGTGATGATCACAAGGCTAGAGATTTGGGGTGGATTGCCCAAGGCTGCCAACACACACCATTCCCCCCACCCCTGCCATGGCTGTCCTGGTCCCACAGGGATTAGCCACAGAGCCGGATGGAGGGTTCAAGGCATCCCCTGACTCCCGGCACTGTGGTCTTTCCAGGGTTCTCTGCGACCTGAGGTGGCATTTACTGGAATGAAAACAAGCCAAGGACAGTTGGCTGGTCTGTGTGGATACAGCAAAATTACACCGAATTATACATATGTTAATGGATGCAAACATAGTACAAATAAACTCCTGGCCTTTCTCTTTCAGGTGGCTCTTCAGAAAATCTTTATAGAGACCATTACTCCAGGAAATCTGAAGCCAGAAAGGGAGTTGCTACAGAAACAATAAAAGGAAGTCCTAACCTGTGTTTCCAGTTTAATTCAAGGTTCCCATGAGATTAAAGAAAGGGCGGTGCATAGGCTTGGAGCATCTCTTCTCCCTGAATAACATTAGTCCCTGCTGATGCTATGCCAGTATAATCAGTCGTCCCAGGGATTAGTTTTAAGGATTAAATTTTGGAACTTTTACCCAAATCAAACTCAAGAGTGCCCATCATGTGCTGAGGCTAAATCTTTCTTTCTATCAATACTTAACAGATCCAAAATGATGAAACTAGAAGTAAAATAGTGTTTTTTGATTTAAAGCCCATGATCTTTCCACTACACCACACGAGAAGGATTTAACAGGAAAGGATAAGGTTGAAATACCAGCTCCACTGAGATTTAGCTCTGTGGCCTCAGGCAAGACACACAACCTCTCTGGACCAGTTTCGTCATCTATAAAATAGGGAAAATAATGTCCTCTCTGTAGGAATATTATGGGCATAAAATGACACAAGTTATGTGAAACCGCATTTTGAAAATTATGACACACAAATGTTCTTTCTATATACTGTTTCTACTTTTCTACAACAAATAATAATGTCACAGCAGAAATAAATATGAGAGTATTAGATAGGGAAAGATGAAGATACAATAAAATTGAGGGCACCGGGTGCCTCAGTCAGTTGGGCGTCTGACTTTGGCACATGTCATGATCTCAAGGTTTGTGGGTTTGAGCCCTACATCGAGCTCTGTGCTGACAGCCTCAGAGCCTGGAGCCTGTTTCAGATTCTGTGTCTCCCTCTCTCTCTGCCCCTCCCCTGCTCTTGCTCTGTCTGTCTCTCTCTCTCTCTCAAAATAAATAAACAAATAAAACATTTAAAAAATTGAGATTCTTGGGGTGCCTGGGTGGCTCAGTCGGCTTTGGCTCAGGTCATGATCTCACAGTTCGTGGGTTCAAGTCCCACGTCCAGCTCTGTGCTGACAGCTCAGAGCCTGGAGCCTGCTTCAGATTCTGTCTCTGTCTCTGTCTCTGCCCCTCCCCTGCTCATGCACTGTCTCTTTCTCTCTCTCTCTCAAATATAAATAAACATTTAAAAAAATTTTTTAAAAATTGAAATTCTCTATCCTTCACATTGTTCTTTATCCAGGTGTTGGAAAAACAAATGCAATTATCTTCATTATCTAAGACTTGATTTGGAAAATAATGGCAGACATTTCCAAAGTTGCTCATCATTTGGAAGTGAGTTCACACCTATCATGTTGTTTCATTAATTCACACAAGATTTCCTAGTATATCCTCTGTGTCCGGCCCTGTGTTGAGAACCAGTAAAGCCTTTTCCTCATCAAACACCCACGGGGATGAAGACCAAGGTGAGGCAAGTCTCTGACAGGCACTGCCATTTCATACACAGGCGCTTCCCTGCCTTCCTAAGCCTGCCATGGAATCCCACAGTAATAGAATTTCTTTGAAACGAGTCTTTTTTTTTCTCCCACAAAGTTTCCATTAGGGTATAGTCCTGGTTTAAAATTTTTTCCTTCATTTTCTGGCCACAGGCCACATGTTTTTTAGCGCTGAGAAGAGAGCATAGTTTTCATCACTGTTATTTTGTTTTCTTATATTTTCACATATCTAATTTGGCATTCAGCATCTGCCTTTCAGCTCTCAGAACCAAGATGCAGGTGCAGGCTCTAAGACGAACTTGGCAATTCAGTTCAGCCAACACTTACCGAGTGCCCTCGAATGGGAGGCATCCGGAAACAATGGGATCTTCACCACGTGGGTCAACAACTGAGGCTGGCCACGCCCACTGCGCCGCATGGCCACGCCCATTGCAGCCTCGAGGATGCCTGAGCGCAGCCCACCAGAGAGCCTTCTGTGATGGAGCCAGCATGTAACCAAAAGGAAAACTTCAGCCTGTGTCATTACAGGTCTTTCTTTTCTGCTGGGCTATGCGCTCCGAGGAACACAGAAATCTTTTTTATTTTAATTGTGAAACATTCCCGTTAAAAAACATCCTCGTGGCTGGCATGTTTAATTGAGCTCTTGAGAGGGTGCGTCGGTGAGACTGGGGATGAATCGCCCGGAGTCCCATTGGTCTCACCAAGAACCCATTGATGCTTCATAAATCCAAGCCGGTACAAATCTAATTGAGTTACCATGCTGAATTAGCTCACATCTAAATGGCATTCATGTCTACAAATGGAATAATTAGAGTCTAGAAAATGGGATATATCAAGTGGCATCCCAAGTGACAACAGAGAGGCATTTGTATTCATTCAATCAACTGCTTAAAAAAAAAAAGCTGCTGTAAGACTTGACTTGGGCTGGATGATTAGATGCGGTGTATGCGCGCTTCGTTTTTCTTATTTTTTTAAATATTTATGTTCATTTGCAAGAGGCCCCTCTACTCATTCTTCAGATACTTGAAAAAAGAAATGTCAGGCCTGAAGTTATTTTTGATCACCTAGTTTAGAAAATAAGAAAAGGGAGTAGGGATAGTCCCATTTCAGCCTACAGATCTGTTTGTTTTCCACGATTGGAAATGGCGATCTTATATGATTCCTTTTGAGCTGTATTTTTTTTTCTCTCCTGCATTTGCTTCTAAGTACCCTGGTTAGGATGAATTCACACGGCAGGGGTGGGGGGGGGGGGAGCGCAGGTGGATTCAGCTGTGAATGCCAGACCATCCTCTATTTGAAAAATGCCTAAGTACCTAATCATAAAAAATAAAGTTCACATCTTGTCCGGAAAGAATCTCATTAAATGGTTTTATTTCCAAGTTATTTTAGTTGTGAAATTTTAGGATATTTGAATTTAATGCTTCTTTGATTAATAGTTCAACTCAGCAAATATTACAAACAGGAAGAAGGCATTTTGACTATGCAGGCTAATGGCCTCCTTCTAATTCACACTGTAGTCTTCAATCTAATTTACATGCTTAGTTTATTTATTACCCCAATTAAGTTTTGCAAATAGTTTGCAATGAGGTCCCCATGACCTCATAACTCACAATTACTCTTGGGATCTCCTGCCCACTTTGGCACGTTTTGAATAATATTGCAATATCTTCCAGGAAAGGATTGTACTTAGAAAATGATGGATGGTGATTGAGAGCATCTTGTCCATAAAAGACTGGATCTGAGATGTGTCTTTGGTCTGCTAACTAGTTCAGAAACCTAAGCATTTGGATCTTTGGGATGTCAACACTCCCTGTGGCCATCGGTTTTCTCACCCTATCCTTTGACAATGTCCATTGACTCTCTCATCAAGAGTGGGGGTGTTTCAGTGTTAGAAGTCTGTTCCTGCTGTAAGGTCAGCCCTTGTAGCACACAACATAGGACATGGTATTATTCGATGGGGGCCAGAGGATTTATGTCCCTAATTTTATTTCTACACTCCAATTTACGTTGTCCATTAAAAATTTTAACTGGTAAAATCTAAATTAAGTCTCTAGTTTAGTTCACAGTATTATTATATCAATGTTAATTTCTTAGTTTTGACAAATGTACCATGGTCATGTAAGATGTTAAATTAGAAAAAGCTGAGCGAGGCATATATAGGAACCCTGTGTACATCTTTGCAACATATATATATATATACATATATATATATATATATATACATACACATATATATATATATAATTATTTTAAAGTAAAAGGCTTAAAAAATCTTCTATCTGCAATCCTCAAACCTAGTAGTATCTTTATAAGAGTTCTCCTATGTTTATAAGAGTTCTCCACTCAAGAGTGGACCAACCTAAGCCTGTGGGTGCAGGGGGAGATTTGCAGGGAAAGGAGGAATAGGAGGGGAGCCTGATCTCAAGTCCCGGCTCTGACTTGCACCAGCTAGGGACCTTGGACGAGCCCCTTGATCTCTCTGTACCCTAATTTCCTCATCTGACTGAAGATATCATCAATAATGCCACCACTTCAGGGCTCAGAAAGGAACAAATGTGAAAATAATGACTATGCTTTAGGAAGATAAAAAACTATACACAATTTTATTAACAACTCTGATGGAGGTGAGTGTCAAGGGCAAAACTGGTGTGTGAACAATACCTTAAGATATTACAGAAATTACTAAAAGAGTCTTTGGAGCTAATTAGACCAATCTATTTTTTCAGATGAGAAACCCAAAGTGCAGAAAGTAACTTGTCTAAGGGTGATAGTCAGAAACAGAACTCACACCTTCTAATTCCCCAGCCAGTGCTCTTTTCCCTGGGTTGTGATATTTTCCAATGTTGTGTCTCCTTTCCAGTTTTTATTTGAAAAACATCCCCTCCCACAACTTCTAATATTTTATTACTATGTAATCACAATGAATTTCCAAACCAAAAGCTTGCCTTTGAAGGATGGTCGAGTTATCAATGCAGAGAAAAACTGTTAAAATAAATGCAATCAGAATACTGCACAGAAATGGAAATTCAGTCCGATGATATCCAGCTGCATAAAACCTGTCCTAGAACAACTGAGATTACACACCCTGGAATCTAAGCTCCTCTAAAACCAGAAAACCTACCCAGCTTCTCCATTTGCCCCACAGTATTGCCTCCCTGCAGTTTTGCGGGTACAAAATTTTGGGAGTCATTTTTCTCTTTTTCTGTCACTGTCTGAAGTTAACATCTTATCTGGGATCCTCTTGGGAGGAGAATTTAAGTCTGACTCATCTTCACAAACTCCCCAGCAGCTCACAGGCTGCCTGATGCCTCTCACACATCAGGTGTTCAAAACTGTTGCTTGAATGTGTCTATATGAAAGCTCTTATGATACCTTTCAAAAGATCATGTTAGGCTTCCTCAGGGTCCCAAGGAAACAGCATTTCTCTCTGCTTCTTTTACACTTGAAATCATGCAATATTAAAAGATAAATTAATCAACCTCACTGCAAGTTAGGCTAATGGATAGACTTTCCTGTATAAGTCAGATCCCAAAACAATCCTCAGAAAAGAATCTCCCCAACTGCCAGGTTATACGAGACTGCACTCTGAATATTAAATTTTCCACTGTGGATTACTATAAATTTCATTAGCATGTTTGCTATTCTAATTTGTGGATCTGTGCATGTATCACCACACTATAATTTACCTTGTGCTATTTACCCTGTGTTAACATCATCTCATATTGGCAATTCAATCCCTGAATGCTTACTTTTTGAAATAAATGATGAAAGGCAAATCAGCTTAAGATTTTGAATACCATGGGGCACCTGGGTGTCCCAGTCGGTTAAGCGTCTGACTTCGGCTTAGGTCATGATCTCACGGTCCGTGAGTTCTAACCCCATGTCAGGTTCTGTGCTGACAGCTCGGAGCCCGGAGCCTGTTTTGGATTCTTTGTCTCCCTCTCTCTCTGCCCTCCCCACTTGTGCTCTGTCTCTCTCTCTCTCAAAAATAGATAAACATTAAAAAAAACTTTTTTAAAGATTTGGAATACCATACCCAGCAAAGGTGCAGAGATATGGGAAAGAAAATTGGTTATCACGTTAAATAGGTTTTGTTAATTCCAAATGGTGGCGACACACTTGAAGAGTCTGCATCTGGCCAAAATAAATGCACCCTTCACCCGACCTCGGTAGCAGAGACCTGACATGGGAACAGTGGGTCTGTCTACTCAGATTTCAAGAGAAAAGTTTCCTTAGAACTATGATTCAACAAGGGAAAGCTTTGTGGAAGGGTCATCTTGGCTGACAATGACCGAAAGAATTGTGGTATAATTTCATGTATTAATTCCTGGATTCATTTATTCAAGAATTTGTTTATCTGAAAAGTAGAGAGATGGAATCAATAGGCAAAATGGAAGTCCCTGTCCTTGTCCAGGACAAAGAATCAAAGAATCAAAGAATCAAAAAGTTTTACGATGCACAAGGAAGGGAAGAAAAAAAAAGTAGCACTCTTTTTCAAGAAAAAAAAGTTTCTGTTGCTTTTAGCTGCACCTGACAGGGACCTAACTCAAATCACTTAATAAAAAGGACATGTTTTGCACGACGACAGCATCTTGAGTTGGGGGGCCCCTCAGCAGTTTGGGGCTATCATGAAGAGCCCTGTCCTTTCCCTCTTCGCCCTTCGCTGATGTCAGGATGTCAGCTTTGCTTTCAGACTGGCTCCCTTCATAAGCCAACAACTACAGGTTCATTTTCACGGGAAGAAGTGGGCCATTTCTCCCTCGTGTCTATTTGTAAGATAGGACATCATTTCTAGAAGCCTGAAGGAGATTTCCACTCCAGTTGCATAAAAAACCCAGCCACATGCCTTCTTCTAAACAAATCACTGGCAATAGAAAGGAGATTGATTACCAGGCTTGAATCAGCCTAATCAGGATTTGCCCTTGGGCTGTGGTCACATTCCCTGCGGAGTAGGCACCTAAACAGACTTGAGTTTGTATCTGCAAGACAGAAGGGAGGACTAGCCTTTGGTAAGTAACCCCTAGTAGAACACACTCCGCAGAATGGCAGAGGAATCATAACTCTAGGATGGGACTCCTCTACTGTGACATCTGTTAGGCAGATGCAGAGAAATCAGTGATTCTAATACCTTGTGGTTACCTTGGTAATTAGAGATACAAAGGGTGAAATGAAATTAAACTAGTAAAAGTTCTCCAAACGCTGACTTTCATGAGAATCATAAAAAGTGTTTTCACTCATGGGCTTGTACATATTGATGACAATCAGGTAGCTTCTTCTGTGAGCTTGGAAACAAAATCCATATAGTGTGTGTGACTATAAGAGAAAACAAGGAGACCGACTTTAGGAAGATCCAAAATTCAGTCAAGGTGGTCTGGGTTGCATTCCTTAAAGACGGGCCAGGGATGGGGTTATAGTTAATAAGCTATAACATAATCGACACGACTGCATCTTGTTAAGAGAAACAGCTATGTGGAGAGGGGTTTAGAAGAATCCTAAAATATTTTCAAAAGAATCCTGAAGGCAATCATTGTCAGTACCATCCATGGAATGCTGTAGGAAAGACTTCCTTGGCAAGGTAAAAATCTCTCATACTATGAGAAGCTAAGAAGCTACTGAGAAGCTCCCCTAATATCAACAATCTTCTGAATAAGTGGGCCTCTGCTAACATTTTATACAGGGAATGAAGGTACTGGGGCAGGTCTATGTGAGCAATCTGACTTCTAGACACGTAAACTTCTTGCTATGGACTGAATGTTTGTGTCCCCCACAAATTCATATGTTAAAATCCTAACACCCAAGGTGATAGAATTAGGAGGTGAGGCCTTTTGGAGGTGATTACATCATGAGGGCTCTGCCTTTAGTGCCCTTATAAAAGGGCTGAGAAAGCTCCCTGGCCCCTTCTACCCATGCCAGGTTATCGCAATGAGATGGCTGTCAAAGAGGAAGCCTGCTTTTATCAAATCCTGGATCTGCTGGCACCTTGATCTTAGACTCCTCAGCCTCCAGAATTGTAGTAAATCAATATTTATTGTTTATAAACTACTCGTCTATGGCATTTTACAGCCCAAATGGATGAAGACACTTCTCATTGCAAAACAATGAACCGACTTCCTAATACTGTAATAGACAATTAGGATTCCTGTGTGCATTCAGAGGAGGTATACACATACACACCTGAATGCCAGTTGATATCTTTTTTTTTTTTTTTCAGTTATTTTCGTCTCTCCCCAAGAGATAGATCTACTCCACAGCAGTGGATAAAAGCGAAAGAGGTAGTCCTGAATGGTGGTGAGTTTACTAAGACAAGTGTCACCGGTACAGCCTCTCAAGTGATTAGTTATTTGTTTTTGTTACTGTGATTAGGAATTCTCCAGCCTGCCAACCGGGAATTAATGAAAATATTCTGATTTTTGTTTAATAAGACAAGGAAACCCTTCAATTTTTGTGCTAAATGTCTTCAACTAACTCGACGATATATACAAAAGTTAACATCATTGAAACTTACTCAACTAAAAATTCTAGCCCATAATTTTTGTTTACGATTTTAAGGTATTTTTTGTTTTGTTTTGTTTTGTTTTTTTAAGAAGCGAGTCAGAGAAGCTTATATCAAGTGTTTGGTTTTTTGAAACCCCATTTCTGGGTTCAATAAAGATTCAGCTCAACCTCCTGCACCTCGTCCATCTCCACCCACAGGCTCAGAGATGCCAGTTCACGATGGGACCGGGTAGTGAGGGGCTCACAAATGTCTCAGGCGTCAAGGAAAAATTCAAGTACTTTCACAGGACTATACCATGGAAAAACAATCTAAGAAGCATTTCAACAAGAACTGCAACCAAAAGTGGTTCTGATTAGCTTTCAGGCAACTAATCAAAGCCCTGGGCAATCCGTTCCTAACAGATAGCTGTTCCTTATAACCATTCAGTTGTTCTTCCGCCAGATTGAAACTCTTCAGATGTGCCTTCCATTTTTTGCAAGATCTCTCCTTATTAAAACACAGTCTGTGGTGTTAATTTATTCAAATTTGCACTCTCTAGCCCCTGGCACACAGGGGCACTACTTATCAAATGGCAATGAATAGTCATCGCTAAAGGTTGTGGGGTTTCCTGTAGGGATGAGGTGTTTCTTGCCATGAACCTGCAACATGCAGGAAACCAAATGTCAAGACCAGTTCATTGATTAACTGGGAAAATTAAGTACCCCCCGCCCCCTGTCCCTCGCCCAGTACCGAAAGTGGATGCGACAATGAAAACAAAGATATGTCTGTCCTCCAAGTTTGGCTGCAAAATGAAGCTGTTTGCCTTCCTTTAAAATTTTGCATGAAACCAACATCTCTCTCTTAGATTTAATTGCATCCTCCAACAGAACCTGAAGTCTTTTCTTTTAGTATTGTAACTAACATCTCATAAATCTGGAACTAAAGCAAAACAGAGAACCGAAAGCTCAGTGATATTTAAATCAGCAAAATGTAGATCACACACTCAGCTGTGTTCACATTTTGTTAAAATGATATGCTTTAAAAACCAATTAGTAGAGTGCATTATGTATGGGCATAAGTACTCTGTTACTAACATGCCTGCATGAGAAGACCAGGAGAGAAACCACTCGATGAGGACCCCTCAGTAGCAGCCATCACTGAAGTCAGCTGAGGCTCAGACATCTCTAGCAACAGTGGGGCAGTTTTCACCACCAAGGAATGTAATGATAGTGTGTTGTCTGCAGCCCATCCTGAAGGATCGAACTTAATTCTGAGAGTTTGTGTGTTCACTTGGGTGCATGTGCTTATTGCTCCGAGGGGGTCCAAGAACCAGCAGGATCATGATAGGCAGATTCTTAGTTCTTGTGCAATACTCAGGCCTATGCACAACCATGCATGTGAACACACACCTCATGTCTCTGCCCCAATCTCTTCTTCCATTCCCAACATAGTGAAACATAATCCTCCTTTTAGAAGATCCTCAAGGGATTCAAACGCATGTTAAAGTCTGACAGGCACTGGTGTGTATCACTTTAAAAGTAAATAACTTCTTCAGTGTCCCCCATTTTACTAGGTTCCACCACGAAAAGCACATAACCCAAGTGATTGTTTATCAGTATACAAAGCACAGAGAGAGGAAATTTTCCCCAAGGAGGAACAGACTGAATAGTATTAACAGTGCTTTAAACTGTAATGAATTCCCAGTCTAATTCACTATGAGGTTTCAATTTATACCACATTTAGAGTACTCCAGGTTCAAGTAATCACTGCAGTAATTAGCTTACTTCCAGTCCTCCAAAATAAACCCACTAATTTTTGCAATCAGCCTTCATTTGGTTAATCACCAGTTTAATTGATTTAATTAGTTTGATCTGCAAAATTAGTCAAGTGTAAATACTGTTTTGTAAACAGAGTTTAGCTCCAAGCTGTAAGATAGGGAATTCTAATTCAAACCTAGAGTTAATAACAAAACCCACACATCCAGGATTTGTCATGGCATACAGCAATTCCAAGTTTTCAAGACAGAGGCCCTTGGAGGTTCTGATGAATGTTTTGGAAATGTGCGATTGTAATTACAGGATTGACTAAGCTATGAGACACCCGCCCCCCCAAACCAATTCGAACAGATATCACAACTACCATACAGTGACCATGTTAAAGATTATAAAAGGAATTCTTTCCATATCTCTTCCTACATGAGCTGGCTCGAATAACTCGAATGTTCAGAGGGTCGTTTTCGTTTGAATTTCATGTTCTTTTTAATATGTCCAGCCTTGCCCGCTAAAGGAAATTTTAAACCTTCCCTGAAACAAATGTTAATACAATAATAGAATTTTTAAAGCAAACACGTCTACTTACGTTAACAATACGGAATTCAAAAGACATACCACACACCGTGTGGTACAAAATACGTCTTCACTGTTTAGTAGTTTTTCAATACAAATTTGACAAGATAAAAATCCCCTTTAAACACCCCCAAATGAATTCATTCTGAGTGCTGAACTCAGTAGATCCCCTATAGAATTAAGACAAACTTTCCATTTAAAATCTCTGCCTAGTATATTGTAAATGAGGGAGGGATTAGGTAGGAAAGTAATTGTTTATAGACTGTATTTTCCCAGATTGCTTCTCATTACTGAGCCACTATTAATGCCACCTGTTTCGAATTTTCCACACTTTTGCTTGTTTTTTTAAAAAAATTAATTAGTATTATGTGAACATTTTAGGATTCTGTTAACTGTGCTGACATGTTTAAACTGGATTAAAAACCATTCGGAAGAGTGGTGCTATAAATAATTTATCAAATTCTTGAGAATGCAAAAGACAACGAACTGGGCCATGTAGGTACAGTTTTGTTTTGTTTTTTTTTTTTTTCAACGTTTATTTATTTTTGGGACAGAGAGAGACAGAGCATGAACGGGGGAGGGGCAGAGAGAGAGGGAGACACAGAATCGGAAACAGGCTCCAGGCTCTGAGCCATCAGCCCCAGAGCCCGATGCGGGGTTCGAACTCACGGACCGCGAGATCGCGACCTGGCTGAAGTCGGACGCTTAACCGACTGCGCCACCCAGGCGCCCCTGTAGGTACAGTTTTTACAATGCACTGAATGCTGAGACAGAGGCTAGGAATAGGGGTGTGGAAGCGGCCTATGAATGCATGTCCTATTAACTGTCATTAAAACTTTAAAAATCCGTTTATCAGTTTAGAAAATGGGTATGGTCTTTCTTGTTCCAAACACAATGTTGAATTTATCTGTAGAGCATACATCTATCAGGCCTATAACCCTTCATATTGTCTCAGCAAGCTTTCTTCCAGCTCAAGCTTTTTCTGTAATGCATCAGATAGTAAATACTTTAGGCTTTGCAGGAAAGCAGTCAGAATCAAGATGGAAATGAATGAATGGGTATGAAATCTTTTTATGGCTTCTAAAATTTGAATTTCACATAATTTTCACCATGTCATGAAATATTCCTCTGATTTTTTTTCAAACGCTTAGGAAGGTTAAAACCTTCTAGCTGTACAAAAACGGGCGGCAGACTGATTTGGCCATGGTTTCCCCATCCCTACTCCAGTTATTATGAGACAAGTGACTACTGAGAGTTACTAGAGACATTTCCAACTACGCCACGTCAAAGTCCATTTTATAACCTGTCATTTACAACTTCATATCAATTTTATAATGATTGCTCTTTGCTTACAGAGTAACTTCACATACTAGATCTGAAGGCACAGGGGCAACAAGGAGTTGGACATAGGAGCTCAGCTGGTGTTAAAAAGAAGGAACAAAGATCAGAGACTTATATGCAAGCACGAGATACGAACTACATCTTTAAAAGAGTCTCCAGGGCGGAGTTGGGACCTCTCCCCCTCCAGCTGCCTTTAGTGTTCACTTAAGCCCTTCTGGTGACATTTTCCCTATTGAATATTGTTCTAAATTATTTCTACTTTAACTTGATTTCATTTGAAGCAAAAATACTGTAGTTGTGGGAAGGGGAATTGGTTGAAAATCAAAATGTGATTCTTCCATTCTTATTCTTCTGCAGAATGACTCTGAGCCCCCAAATCTCTTCTGGAAGGTTTTGCAGATATATAGTTGGGTATTATTACTCATTTCCCATTATCCCTGACAAGGCAGCTGGAACCATCACCAATGGGGTTTAATAACTATGTTTCAATAAGTGCTTAATTTTCTACAAATTCCCCACAGGTAAAAGATGAGGAGCCTAAAATGTATTCGTTTTAAATTGTTCCGCTAACATTGCTAGAGAATTCCAAAAGACAAAAAAGGGCATTTGAAAAAAATGAGTCTGATTTAACCTGTATCATTTCAGCAGCCATGGAAGCTTGCTTGGAAATTCTTACTGCAACTTAGCAGGTGCGTGACTTTGGGGAGGTCATTAATCCCTTTGAGCTGCAACATCTTTTCTGTAAAGTGGGTTCACGGAATGTGCCCTGCTGATCTTGGGACATTGCACGGGTGACCTTGGGGCATTCTCACATGAGAAAACTGTGTGTGGAAATGCTCTGTAAGAGGGACAGTGATTCCATTAAAGAAGTTCCATTAACACACATGTACTGAGCATCTTCTAAGCTTAGGAGGCAGAAATGAGTAAGTGGAGGTGGAATAGGTCAGTACTAAAAAGCAGGGCAAGCAAATGCCGTGTATGTTGAAACACCTAGTTTTCCTGGTATGCAGTGGCCAGGAAAGTCTTGAAGGAGGAAACAGCTAAGCAGAAGGAGGGAAGAGCATTTACGGAGTGAGAAAGGCATTGCTCTTTCATAACTCCACATTTGATGACAACTTTCTCCTTCTCCTTCTCCTTCTCCTCCTCCTTCTCCTTCTTTTTGAATGAAGGCTTCCTGCTCCAGCTCAGGACATTTGTCTAAGATTTCCCTCTGCAGGATTTGTATAATAAGCATGCGCTCCTGACTTCTTGTTGGACTTAGGCAGAGGTACCTGAAGAAGGGCATAAACCCAATCCAGAGCCGACTGCTTTGAAAAGCTCTTACTGTTTCACTAGACAGGTTTAGGTCTAATAAGATATGCAACTGTTACATCTTCTTACAGCTTTCTCGAACTTTTTAGGTATAAGTAAGTACCCATAAAACCTCCAAATTGTTTGTGTGGTATCTAGATTTCCTAACAAAGAAAAAGATCTCAACTGCAGACTTTAAGCATCTTGGATATTAAAACATTCTCAGGGTATTTGTGTGAAAATGGGGAAGGATTCTTCGGGGAAAGCAGAAACTGCCTCATAGTGAAACTGCCCATCTGGGAGTTCCAAGTGCAAATACTGGTAGGATTCCAGAGTCTTAACTTTTTTTCGCTGCAAAAAGTCCCAAAATCATATGCCAGAGAACATCCAGGTTAATACATATATTTGGCCAAGCTCCCCAGGGCCCTGCTAAATCCCCCATGTTTTTATAGTCAGTATACATTTCAGATCTTGGGGGCTAATTTGTATCACTCGTAAAAACAACTGTGAAAGCTATTTGGTGCTTACAATGCAATTACCACTAAACAGGTTTTGGGGTATTCTCATTAAACTGAGTCCCAGATGTTTTTGCCCTCATGAGTTCTGTTGATCTGCTCTTTGTTGGTTCTAATTATCAATCAAGATGAATGAATTGGTCGTCCACTTGGTGAAAAGTCTTTTTCTGCATGCAATCAGGACCCAAGCTGAGAGAGCCTTCAGAGATACCTAACCTTGGAATGGGCCATTTTCGGTGCTTGCATGCACAGGTGGGTGGAACAGCATTACTCTCTGTCTAGAACATGCTTGAGGGTATACATGCAATTTATGGTATGTGTGAGTATGTGTAAAAATATGCACACACAGACATATACACACATTTCTGGACTGACTACAGATCTTTATGTAACCCCTTCCTCGTCTAATACAATATTTTTGATGTGAAGACTTTTATATTAATAACCTTTCCAGGGGGAAATCTGTAATTGCTGAGCCAGGGAAAAAAATTGCGCCTTAGGAACCTGATTACAATATTTTAGTATGTCTGCTTCCCTTGGAGTTTCCACCAGTCTGCTCTTAACAGAGATCCAAACTACCCAGTGGGCACTCAGTACACCTCACAGAAGATTAGGACACCTTGCGTGCGAACAGGCATTAAACCGTGGCCTTCTTTACCTCCACAGCCGCTGCTATTCCCCGGGTAAGCTTGCTGGCAACCATTCTCAAAAGCAATGTTTGCAAAATCAGACTGGCATGACACCACCACACATGAAGCGTTAAGTCTCTTTTTATGGCCGTTTCCAACGATCTTGGGAACAAACTGGCCATCTAACAAAGATTCTTTGAACTGGGAATTCAAATGGCTTTGGATAGGAAGAAATGTCTGTCTGGGAGGCAGAAGGAGGGGGAGACAGCACGGAGCAGCAGGTATTTGCTAACGATTTCTGATGCTTCCATTCATCAGCGCATAACATTACAAAGGGGAGAAGAGCCTTTATTTCTTCAGTAACAGCAGGCAACATCACCTATCTTGCGTAAGAAAATGCAACTGAAAATTGTGTGTGTGTGTTGAAAAGGGAGAAATTAAGTCTACTTCATCAAAGACATATGATAAGCATTTTCATTCAGTTCATTTGTGTCTGTGTATGTATACATTGTAATATACACACATTATAAATTACATACATTATATCATATATATTAAAAGCACTGTTTTTGCACAAGGGCTGTTCTCCAGTTATCTACGTGAGCTAACAACAAAAACAGTGTCATTAATGTACACTGACATAAATTTCAAAAATCACTGTTTTTAAACATGTGGAAGACAGCTCTGGGGAAATCTTGAAATCATATAAGCACGTCCTTGGTAGATTGGTTACATGTTAATTTGCCTTCAGGAATGAACGAAGCAGGCTGCACCTTCATGAGGGTCACTCACTAGTAAGACATTTGTCAGCATGTAAAAAATTCGAATTCTCTTTTGTTTCAAATCAGCTAGGAGCCAAATCCTTTTTTTGAATCAGTAAGAGCCTCTGTAACTGTGAAAACATTTTCCTAATGTCCCTTTAAAAAGGCCAGGGAACTCTGACAATGAGCATCAAGGTCTTAAAAAGGTTTGTAACTTTTACAGGGCACCTGGATGGGTCAGTCAGTTGGGCATCCCATTCTTGACTTTGGCTCAGGTCATGAGCTCATAGTTTCTGGTTCCTGAGACCCAGCACCGGGTCCTGCTCTGCACTATAATTCTCTGTCTCCTCTCTGCTTGCCTCCCACTCGCTCAAGTGCTCTCTCTCTCTCTCTCAATCTCTCTCTCTCAATACATTTTTTTAATGTTTATTTATTTTTGAGAGAGAGAGAGAGAGAGAAACAGAGAGACAGAGCACAAGCAGGGGAGGGACAGAGAGGAGACACAGAATCCAAAGCAGGCTTTAGGCTCTGAGCTGTCAGCATAGCACCCACACCCCAGGCGGGCCTCGAACCCATGGATGGTGAGATCATGACCTGAGCCAAACTCAGATGCTTAACTGACTGAGCCACCCAGATACCCCTCACCCTTCTATTTCTAACTCTGAGTTAATTTTCTGAATGGCATGGGGGGGTGGGGAGCATTTAACCTGAATCAAAATTCTCAGGGAGGTGCCTATGAATGATCATCTGAGTTGGGAACATAAGACCGTTCTTCACCCATCATTACAGAGCTCCAATTGCCTGTGGATATGAAGAGTCTGTCAGACAAAGATCTGGGACCAAGTGAGCTGAAATGCTGAAATGTGGGCTTTGGAGCTCAGCAAAGAAGAGGCCAGAATACCCAGGGGGTTACTCTGCAGTGGCAGGACATAAGATGGTGCTCCTGAGGAAGAGGCTGGCAGGGAGCCAGCAGGATCCCAGCAGGATCCCAGTGGGGAGAGAGTGGGATGGGGGCTTGGCTAGAACACAGCTTTTGTCAGACCTGAAGCCTGTACCTGAGATGTGTGTGATGGTTCCATGTTGTTTTTCTTTGGTCTGTTTCCTTTTGATTTCCCTGTGGCATCTGCTGTCTTCAAAGCCAGTCAGTCTTGAGCTATTGCCTGGGCTGTACAAAGAGGGCTGAAGGCAGAACAGATACGTCCTTGCAACTGAGCACATTGGCAGAAACAGCACACCAAGTGAGCTTAGCCCCTGCCAGTCCCTTTTGGAGGCTTTTCCTATCAACATCACTTGGTTACGGCCAAAAGACCATTTAAAGAAGTCTTTTGAGCAACTTTTAAATTTATACTTAAAATCACATGGCCATATTTTACTATAAATTCAAAGTGTATTCTTAACTCAAAGGCTGAATTTTAACACAAGCTCAGGTCAAACTTCTAGAAGTCACCTCTTCAACTTCAGGATGGAAGTGTCCTAAAGATGACGTCTGTAAGGGGCCCGATCCTTGCTCCACCATTTGGGATGTCATTGGCACTAACAGTCCCTCTTCATTCCATTGTGGCCTCTTGATTAGAGCCACTGCCCTCATCTCCTCTTGTGTCCACCACCTTTATATCTCCCCTCTCCCAGGTGAATTTACAACGAGCTCCCGCCAGCTCGCTGCCTGCCACCCAAGTGTCAGAGTGGCAGTGGTCAGAGAGAAGCTCAAAGTATGGAAGATCACGCAGCCCACTCTGACCAATAGTTGAACCTCCCCTCCCCCGCCCCCACCACCCTCCCAATGAAAAAGGCATACTGAGTGAGGAAATACATTAAGGCAATAAAAAAAAAATTGTGTGTGTGTGTAGTGTGTGATTTAAGTTTTTCAGAAACTTTTTCAGAACGATACTGGCGATAATCAGGAAAAATTTTACATGATAAACTATTTACGGTAAAAGCAACACATGGGCTGTTTCCATTGAGCAAATTTTACTTTTAGATTTTAAAAGTAATCCAGAATTTAAATGTAAAGAAAAGGAATGTTTAAAACAATGTAATCGCGGCTCCACAGTTCACCAACTGCTGTGTTTCCTACTAGGAATCACGGCTCATCTTAAAAGACTTAACTTTGTGTTAAATAAGAGGCGAGAGTTAATTTAGGGAGTGATTACAGAGGAGGCGTTTTAGAGCAACAGTGATCGTGGCACAATTAGTCTTCAATTTGTAATTGAGAGTAACTCCCAGAGGACTAACTCACTGATGAATTTCAAATAAGCAGGCTTCAAAATGAACAAGAAAAATGGCTAATTATAGGCTAAGAGGGAAAGGAAGGTGGGGAAAGAAAAGAAGCTGAATCTATAGGATTCGAGTGGTGTTTCCTTAAAACCTTGCCAACAGGAAGTGCAATCACATACAGCTGGGAGAGCCACACACGGACTAGGAACGGGGAAACAAGGCCAACATGAGATCGACAGAATGTATCTGCTGCTCGCCAGTCATGCAAGAGGCCATGGTCTGAAAATGGACAGGCACCAGGTTTTATGGCAGCCACTGACCCAAAACGCACACTTAGGCTTAGGTTAATGGTCTCTGGCAAGAATCACAGAGAGAGGCTTCGGCTCTGCCCATGCTGGAGTGGAACAAGCTCACATACTGCTTGCTATTGACTAGGCCGATGGGGAAATCTGCCTCCTTCGGCAGCCAACACACCACCCAGAGCCAGGAGCTCTGAAGTTTCTCTAACAGCAGCCTCCAGGTAAAGACGTGCGGGCTCTGAACAGACAGTCTTGGCCCAGGCTCCTGTCAGTTGCCTTTTGGCAGCCAAGTAAGGGGACCAACTTCCAACTCCCTCTACATCCCAACATTTTACAGGGTTGGGAAAGGTGTCCTTGCTCTCGACTCAGTGGCAGACAGGAGAGAACATTTCCTGCTCTCAGGAATGTGCCCAAGAATGAAGGTCTTATTACACCCTCTTCTTTCTTCCCTCTCTCAGAGTTTTTCCAGGGACTCCAGCCATGGGGAGCCTTACTAGGAAAAACCTGAACATCACACTCACCTCTGTAGTGCCCACCAATCAGAGAAGGTGGAAGACCCAGCTAGCCTGGTCATCTGTAGAAGGCCCTAGAACAACACCCAGAGCTCCAGAAACTATGACCCTGAGGCAGACTCCTTATTTTTGGTAAATCCCAAAACACCAACATCTGCCCTCCACCTAAGAATCTCATTTTGCTCAGGGACATCAACTTCCCTACTCTTAGAAAAAAGAAAATACTTCTTGTTGTAGTCTTGTTGTAGTCCTATATAGAACCGTGCTTGGTTTTACTGTCCCAGTCTTCCATGGCTATTTTGCTTCCAGTAACAGTATCCCTGTTTCTCTGGGGATGGGGTTTACTTCTCCCAGCCAGTGATGAGCATGTGACTCAGCCCTGCTAGGGTTTCCCATCCCCTTGGCCGTATGATTATTTCAGGGATAAGTACATAGTGAAAGCAGCCCCTTATTGTCTCCATGAGACTTTAAAATACGAATACTGGGAAAGAGACAGGTTCTTCTTCACTTGGGTCATGAGGCAAAAGCACTGGGTAAGCCAAGACCCACAGGGAGCCAATTTTTTCTTTCCTACGGAGAGGCCTGACTGAGAATAAAACAAACCCAAAATAATTAGATGGGAGAAATAAAGACAGACAAAATCATGGTAATATCATTGAGACTCAGGACCTACCTATGCCTGAAGCCAATGTACCCCTTGACACCCCAGCTACTACAGCCAATACATGGACTTCTGGCTCAAGCTAGTTTGAGTTTCTGTCACTTACAACACTGAGAGTCTAGGCTTACAGCAAAGAGAGAATGGGGTCCATACCAGATTTTGTGTTCTGCCCAATTTGTAACCCACTGGGTCATATATCCCTACAAAAGTCACATATAGCTTGAAGAAGGAGAATAATGGAGCTACTTAACCAAACTTTCTTGTTCTGTAACAAGTGGTTCTTCTGGTATATTGTGTGTTCCTTGTGGGCACGCACCACATTCATTTTGTGTATCTTAGTTCTCCCAGAACCTGGTAGATGCTCAGACATTTGGCTGAGTTGGTTTTACTTCTCACAGGTGAAAGAATGATGAAGCAATGAACTACAATGAACTCGGTTACTTTTTTTTTTTTTTTTTTTAGTTCTTTAAATTTTATTTTAGAGAGAGAAAGAGAGAGTACAAGCTGGGGAGAGGGCAGAGGGAGAAAGAGACAGAATCTTAAGCAGGTTCCATGCTCAGTGCAGAGACCAATACAGGGCTCGATCCCATGATCCTGGATCATGACCTGAGCCGAAATCAAGAGTTGGATGCTCAACCAACTGAGCTATCTCTGTGCCCTTGAATTTAGTTATTTTTATTGAGTTCTCTCCATGTGAGGGTGGTCAAGAATTTTGGAGTGTGTCCTAGATTGGGTTCCTCTGAAAGCAAACCCTGTAACAAAGACTTGGGTGCAGTAGCCTGTTTGGGAGGAGAGAGTAGAAAGAGAGAAGAGCCAACAAAGGGTACATTCATGTGCTAGTGAATGACAAGGCAACTGGGCTCAGTCCCATTGCAGAACCTCTGAGAAGTGGACCATCCTGAGACAGGAGGCTAGGGTATTTCTCCACCAACACATGACACGCCATTGATCAAGGGGCACCTTCCAGAGTACTAACCTCCAATTCTACCAACAACACACACACACACACACACACACACACACACACACACACCCCTATGTTGCACCTGTGCATGGCTAAGTGGCCTTCTACATATTAGGGAATGCTGAGCAGAAACTCTACGGTGCATACAATGGTGTGTGGAACAATCCACCATAGCTGTGATGAAACCAGATGAACTGAGTGAAATGGTGGTAATCAAGCACTAGATCCAGGCAGTCAGCGTTCCTAAAAAACATCGGAGTTCAGATACCTAGGAAGTTATATGGCATGATTAGTGGTAGTCTTGGACAAAAGACATTAGAAATTATATGTCCTTATAAAGGCCATGTGTAGTGTCTCCCTGGTCTCTTCAGACTCCACAGCGAATCTGGGGAGGTATCCACAGGAGTGTGTATGACTGTGTACTTTTTCAGCTGTTCACACAGTACCGGACCATAATCTTTGTAAGGGCAGGAACTCTGTTGTGTTTAGCTCACTGGTATATCTCATTGTAGAACACAGTTCCCAGTACATAGCATATGTTGAATAAATACTTGTTGAGTGGATTAAACAACAATAAGAACTATAGCATGGGGACTATGTATTATTTCTAAGAGATCTGGGGTTTGCTGGTCCTTTATGCTATGGCATTGTTCCAGTTATAAATATTAAGGCCTGACCTTATGAACACTGAATACCATTTGAGTCAGACAGATCACAAGCACCATAGGAATCTGAAAAAGAGAATAATAGTTTTGGGGCAGCAGGAAAATAGCAGTGGACTCTAAAGTGACCGTGCTGACAAGTGGATGGGAAAGTGGGAGCATCCACTGGAAATTTCTCAATTACAGGTCACATATGGTGTCAATTCACTCTTGAAGATAATTGGAGTCCATTAAGAAGAAAATATTGGATTGCCAGAAGCTTCTTTCCTCTGCTTCTTGTACTTGTGCAATTTTTTTTAATCCCAGAGAGAAGCAGTAACAGAAGAAAATATCCATTCATTCATTTGCTCATTCACTGAATCAATGAACATTTGAGTCTTATTATGTCCCCGGCAATAGGCTTCTGAGGATGCAACAGTGAGCAAAACAGACACAATCCCTGTCCTCAGGGAACTTCTAGTCTGGTGTGGAGATAGACATTAAATATTCGCCTAAAGAAGTATATAATAATATGTTGCCATGGTGGCCATAAAGGTAATTACAGGGCATTTTAAGAAAGACTAAGAAGAGACATTTTGGAATGGGAGTTCAAGGCAGGTCTCTGAGGAAGGGACATTTACAATGAGATCTGGAACACAAACAGCAGTGAGTGAGACCATGGGGAAGGGGATGACATCTTAAGGAGCAGCATAGGCAGAGATCCTTAGGGGGGAAGGACTTACCAAGCTCAATGAATTCCAAGAGGGCCAGTATGGCTGGAACAGAGTGACTGGAAGAGTGGGAAAGATAAAACCAAAGGAGGGGTGGGGCCGGGAAAGTGAGCAAGTGGCCTTAGAGGCCACACTGAAGACTTTGGCTTTTGCCCTAAAAGTAGTGGGAAGCCACTGAACAAGGGTGAGCAGAGGGGTGCCTGGGTGGTTCAGTCAGTTCAACATCTGACTTGATTTCAGCTCAGGTCATGCATGATCTTACAGTTCATGGCTTTGAGTCCCGCATCGGACTCTGCAATAACAGTGCAGAGCCTGCTTGGGGATTCTCTCTCTCTCCTTCTCTCTCTGCCCCTCCTGCATCTCTCTCTCTCTCTCTCAAAAAAAATAAATAAATAAATAAACATGGGAAAAATGTGTGAGCACAATGCCCTTGACCGGCTGCTTGTCTCAAACACTAGCCAAAGAGGAAGCAGGGAGGTTAGTGAGTGAACTATCTCCATAGTTCAAAACACAATGCTGGCTAGGACTCGAGTTGGGGCCAAGGAGATAAACAAAAGTAGACATGCTTGAAAAGGCGTTTGGGTACAAAAATGACAAGACTGATTGAATGTGGAAATGAGGGAGAGGATTGGAAATGAATGCAAGGATTACTCCTTAGATTTCTGGCTCAAGTAGCGTGTGGGGGGTGGTCAACAACAGAGAAGGGGGAGACTCGGGGAATAGCAGGTTAGGGGTGGCAGAGTCAGAGTTCAGTTTGGATGTTTTAAGTGTGAGATGCTCGTGAGATGACAAGTCGGGGAATCTCACGTGAGCCAGGATGGCTGAGAAGATAGGTTGAGACTATAGTTAAATACCGAGGAAAGACAAGTGAGCAAACTCCCCACCAGGATACTTTTGGCAGTTCCACATTTATTATAATTATTTATTGGTTTTGTGGGAATTCTGAAATGTGCTAGGAATTCTCGTATGAAAATGGCTGTGTATAGATTTTACAAATGGTTTGATTTCACGTAGTTCCATAGCTACAGCAAGCCTCAGTCAACTAATTCCAGTACTCTCACTTACAATGAAAGTCCTTCAAACATGCATAACTAAAAGCCATCTCCTTTACTTTCCCCTGAGTGGCAATTCATACACAATTATTCTCCTTGGATCTGCACCAAGTTGCTAGGGTTGAGATGCTCACAATACACTGACAGAAAGAAACTGGGAAAATGCATCAACATCAACAGCAGATAATGAATGACTTTTACCATGTGTTTTATTTGAAAAACATTATTAGTATTAGTATTATTAATTGTATGAGATTGCATTTTTCTAGTTCATGTTCTGATTAGAAAACAAAACACGGAATTATTAGAAACACTAACAAGAAGCTGGAACTATTACATTTAGCAGCATATTTGTTGAAGGAATGAGTTGTTTTCATAAAGAAAGGGCACCTTGATTGATTGATTGATTGATTGATTTTGTAGTGGTAAATTACTGCCTTAATAACTCCCTACTACTTTACTTTTTAAAGCACTAGCACACATTCTTATTCTTTCTACCTGAGGAATTAAAAGGTTTAAGAAAGGGGCGCCTGGGTGGCTCAGTCGGTTAAGCGTCCGACTTCAGCTCAGGTCACGATCTCATAGTCTGTGAGTTCGAGCCCCGCGTCGGGCTCTGCGCTGACAGCTCAGAGCCTGGAGCCTATTTCAGATTCTGTGTCTCCCTCTCTCTCTGCCCCTCCCCTGCTCATGCTCTGTCTCTCTCTGTCTCAAAAATAAATAAACATTTAGGGGCGCCTGGGTGGCGCAGTCGGTTAAGCGTCCGACTTCAGCCAGGTCACGATCTCGCGGTCCGTGAGTTCGAGCCCCGTGTCAGGCTCTGGGGCTGAGCCTGTTTCCGATTCTGTGTCTCCCTCTCTCTCTGCCCCTCCCCCGTTCATGCTCTGTCTCTCTCTGTCCCAAAAATAAACAAACGTTGAAAAAAAAAATTTAATAAATAAACATTTAAAAAAAAATAAAAAAAAAAGGTTTAAGAAAGAAAACACCACAGAGATTTTGTATATGTGTGTTTATACATACATATATACAGATATATGTATATGTATATTAATGTGTATATGTATACACATGTATGAATGTATATATTAACTTCTGCACAGTCTTTTGCTATCTGAAATGTAAAACAGTACTTTCCAATGTTTATAGTGATGATTTATGGCTATACATACATCATCTCAAGAAATCCAGGGGTGCCTGGGTGGCGCAGTCGGTTAAGCGTCCGACTTCAGCCAGGTCACGATCTCGCGGTCCGTGAGTTCGAGCCCCGCGTCGGGCTCTGTGCTGAGATCTCAGAGCCTGGAGCCTGCTTCGGATTCTGTGTCTCCCTCTCTCTGCCTCTTCCCCACTCTCTCTCTTTCTCTCTCTCTTTCTAAAAAATAAATAAGAATTAATGGGGCGCCTGGGTGGTGCAGTCGGTTGAGCGTCCGACTTCAGCCAGGTCACGATCTCGCGGTCCGTGAGTTCGAGCCCCGCATCGGGCTCTGGGCTGATGGCTCAGAGCCTGGAGCCTGTTTCCGATTCTGTGTCTCCCTCTCTCTCTGCCCCTCCCCCATTCATGCTCTGCCTCTCTCTGTCCCAAAAATAAATAAACGTTGAAAAAAAAATTAAAAAAAAAAAGAAATCCAGTAAGTTTATATGAAAACACAACAAAAATTGTTGCTAGGCATTGTTCAAGCAAAGCAACTGACTGGCAAACCCCCCTCCGTCTTACCCAGTTGTTCTCACCTGCAGTGTGTGAGTTTCTACCCATCAGCATGACCCATCTGCGACAGCCCAATTAATAAGCTCACTCCTGTAAAGGGGTTGAGTCTACATAGCATTTTCATAGACATTCTTTCATCCAATCCTTCCCAAAGCCTTTGAGACAATCTATAGTGCTGACCCACCATTGTTCTGAGCTCAGCTGATTGCAAAATGGGAACAATGCTATGTCTACCCCACAAAGTTGCCCCAGAGGCAGGACAGTACAGTTAAGCACACAGTGTTTGAAGTGAAAGAGAACTGGGGTCTGAGCCCTAGTTGTGCCACTGACTGGCTGTGTAAGGAAAAGCAGAGTATATCACCTTCCAAGTTCCCAGTTCTTTATCAATAAAGAAGGGATGATTTCAGTGATAATGATGATAATGGTACCTGCCTCAAAGAACAGAGATGGCCTATGCCTAACTTATAGCAAGTGACTGAATAATTAGTATCACTATGCTTGATCAGTAGTACTTTGAATATAAATAAGCCATTAACATAGTAGTATCTTGTCACTGTTTTGTTGATAGAGGCACTGAAATGCTAAAAGGTTAAATGATTTATGGAGTGATCACATGACTCACGAGCGCCAGCAATCTCACTAGAACCCTCACTTCTTACGCTTGACCTGTCCCTTCCTGCTCCAGCTCAGGCCCTGGCCCAGAGCTATGTAACCTACCCACATGCGAGTTCTGAACAAATTTTTGGTGAGATTGTGGTAACTTTCCATTTGATCCGAATAGCTCTAGCCCCACAGTCAAAACTAGTGACACTCAAGGTTCTTCCCTTCTCACTCCACCTCTCAATAAAGGGGCTATAGGGTAGCTCTTTCAACAATAGCCAGATTATGGAAAGAGGCTAAATGTCCACCAACGGATGAATGGATAAAGAAGATGTGGTTTATATACAAAATGGAATAGTACTTGGCAATGAGAAAGAATGAAATCCTGCCATTTGCATGCAGCAACGTGGATGGAACTGGAGGGTATTATGCTAACTGAAATAAGTCAGTCAGAGAAAGACAGATACCATATGTTTTCACTCATATGTGGATCTTGAGAAACTCAACAGAAGACCATGGGGGAAGGGAAGGGGAAAAAAATAGTTACAAACAGAGAGGGAGGGAGGCAAACCATAAGAGACTCTTAAATATGGAGAACAAACTGAGGGTTGATGGGGGTGGGGGAGAGGGGAAAGTGGGTGATGGGCACTGAGGAGGGCACCTGTTGGGATGAGCACTGGGCATTGTATGGAAACCAATTTGACAATAAATGATATTAATAAATAAATAAAGAGACTATAGGGAATTCACTAGATTGTCCTTCCCTGAAATGCTGACAAGGGGTACTGGCTACTGGCCATTCTCAAGCAAAATAAGCATCCTAGAAATAGGTTGTCCCCATTACTGAAAAATAAGGTATAATTTCTTCCATTTCTGCCACTGCTCTTAATAAAAGAGGGAGGCCTTGTCCTGGATCCCTTTGCTTCTTAATCTATATTTAATTAAACAAGGGCATTATTTTAAAATTTAAAAAATAGTATGGGGCACCTGGGTGGCTCAGTTGCTTAAGCGTCCAACTTCAGCTCAGGTCATGATCTCGCGGTTTGTGAGTTCAAGCCCCATATTGGGCTCTGTGCTGACAGCTCAGAGCCTGGAGCCTGCTTCAGATTCCGTGTCTCCCTCTCTCTGCCCCTCCCCTGCTTGTACTCTTTCTCTCTCTCTCTCTCTCAAAAATAAATAATAAACATTAAAATAAATAAATAAAAATTTAAAAATAGTATAAGCAATAGCTTAGAAATAATATATATTTTTAATTTTTTAATGTTTTATTTATTTTTGAGAGAGAGAGAGATAGAGTGTAAGCAGGAGAGGCGCAGAGAGAGAGGGAAACACAGAATCTGAAGCAGGCTCCAGGCTCTGAGCTGTCAGCACGGAGCCTGACATAGGGCTTGAACTCGTGAACTGCAAGATCATGACCTGAACTGAAGTCGGACGCTTGACCGACTGAACAACCCAGGCGCCCCTAGAAATAACATTAATGGAATACAAAAACGATGCTAATTTCTTGTGCTAATGAGCAGTTAGAAAATAAAACACTGAACATTTATACTGCCAGACCCTTTGCAAAGCACTCCTTGAAGGTATCGTGGAATAGATTTTGCCACCAGGGTTTTATAGATGAGAATTCTGACACTCTGAGAGGTTAGGCAACTTGCCCACAGACACAGTCAATAAGTGACAGGGCTGGTATTTGAACTTGGGTCAACTGACATAGAATTCAACATTCATTCCATTGCATCACAACAGCCTTTTGAACATGACCAGGATTAGCATTACAGATGTGGGGGAACATGTTGCATAAGGATATTAAGGATATTTATCCACACACTAGGACGAGTCTGATGTGATAAAAAGAAGATCAAGAGAACTAAACCCCCTTTCTACCCCCCATTAAATGCCATTAAATATGTGACCCTAAAGAAGTCACTTAAGCACTGAAAGCCTTGTTTTTCTTCTGCCGGACTAAACCACCTCAAAGGCCTGCTTCTTTCTAAAGCCATATGGTTCTGTTCATTTCTATTTAACTTTAACATTTAGCTGCTATTCGTTATTGTGTAGATCTGTAGGTTCCGAAAAGAGTCAGTAATTTGGAAAGAAGCAAATTTACTCAATCAGGATATTATATGAACTTTCAAAACACTACTGAGTCTCCAAATTAAAAGTCAATACAAAATGGCAAGGGTGTGAGAAAACTGGTATTCTCCTAGTACTGGAGGGTAGGTAGAGCAGTACAATTGGGGGGGGGGGTAGGGATTTGGCAATTTCCATAAAAATCTGACCCAGATAACGCATCTCCAGGAACTTATCCTACAGCTGTAAAAATATCCTGTAGTCATATTCACCTGTGTACAGAGAAGGATATTCTCAGCAGCGCTAGATTTACCCGCACAGGATTAAAAGCAACTGAAATGTCCACCAATAGAGGACTGGTTAAATAAATTAAGACACACAGTACATAATACTATGCAGCTATTAAGAAAAATAAACCAGATGGTATACGCTAATATGGAAAGCACACAAGGCATATTGCTAACTTTCCAGATGCCAAACAGTGTGGAGAGTGGCTTGTGGGGTATGCCATAGGTACCTGCATGTACATGCAATACCTCTGGAAGGACACAGAGAAACCTAGGAACCACAGTCACCTCTGGAGACAGAAGCTGACGGTCTGGGAACAGAGGTGAGACACAGACTTCCTGTTTGGTAGTGATTGATTTTACCATGCATATGTATTGCTAATTGGATGTGTGGAGGATGGATGGCGGGATGGCTGGACGAACAGACAAATGGATGGAGGATGAGATGAAGCAAAGTCAATAGAGAACTGTGGTTATTACATGAGATCAGAGCAAGAAACAACTTGCTCAGACTATATACACAACCTCTAACCAAAATTGCATTTACTCAGCACAGTTATGCACCTTAAGAATCATCATTAAAAACAGCAGTAACTATATAGTGTTCTATGTACGTCACTTCCATTAATCTACACCTCATTGCCACAGAGCAACATATTATTACACATAAACCTTTACCTCCTTCATAGATGGATAAACTGAGGTTCAGAAAGGGAAAGTGACTCACTCAAGGACACACAAGCTTATAACAGACGGCATCAAGTTTTGAATCTAGGCTTGCTGATTGCCACTATCATTGACCAAACGCAAGGACGATATTGCACATAATTACCATTTCGTGCAAAGTGGACTTGGCCCATCGGCAAACTGTGGGGAAATGCGTTTGACAGCATTCTCTTCAAGTTCTCTTTTTCACCAAGTAAAGGCACCCGGTTCATCCCAACTTTATTTGGAAGGCCAGGAAAGTTGTGCTTTGTCCCTTAATGGCCAGATCCACAACAGACAGAAGAAATCCTTTTAGTAAAGTTCTCCCCATTCCTCATTAATTCCCCGTCTATTTCACCTCCTGGGAAACACTGGGGACTGGCAGAAGAGCGGGGCGTCTCTGATGCAGAGGTCCAAGCGGATCCCGACAGAGCACCACGGGCCTGCAATGCTGAAAGCAGTCGCTGCCAGTCAGACAGCTAATCATCATCATTTCCTGGAAAGGCCCTTTGAGACCTGGAGCACAAAAGAGCCCGTTTGAAACCAGAGGATCCTCTGTGGTCTGTGCTATACCCACAGGGACACGGCAGCAGTTACAGTACCGAGAAGCTCCTGACATGGATGTGAAATGACTTTGATAACAGCAGTAACCCAAAAGCCCTCAGTCGCCTCTAGGAAGGCGAGGACCCGCATCACCTCCCCGGCACAATTACGGCGCTCACCTGAGCTCTCCAGGTACACTAGCATCTGGGGCTCTATTCCTGCTTCCCCTCCTTTCTACGTTTTGGACACCCTAAACTGCTTTGTCTGAGAATTAGCGAGCTGCGCCAGATAAACATTGTTCTCCAGGGTTGGTTACTTTTAACATAAAGCCACCAAAAATCTGTCTGAATGGTACTCCAGGCAAGTAACTCAGTATAATGCTTTAAAAAAAAAAAATTTTTTTTTTTTTGGCTTAGCAACAGTACATGTACTTGTGAAGCAACTGTGAATATTCAAATACTGTAATTGGAGATGATTTACATTGTTTTGAATTAACTAAAATTCCATTGTTAAGCACAAATACTGCTCCACTAAATCATCATGCTTTTAATAGGTCCACGTGAGCAGGTTACCGAGCGCATTAGGATTTATAACGCTCCTGGGGAGCTGACCACTGTATTATGCTTCCTGCTGCTAGGTAATATGCATGACACATTTCTGGACACTAATTCATTTATTTAATAGTAACAGTATGCAAAAACAGAGTTCAAAATGAGGCTGACAAAGGAGGTATAAAAGTTTTATTAATCCATAGCTAATCAAAGGCCAGTGGAAGGCATATAATGGTGGCATTTACAGACCATATCGAATGTGAATAAATTAACTTTTTGTTTCCTAAAATCTTACTAATAGGATGTATTCGACTTGAAACATTTATACTTTTAATTACAAAGGCAGGCAATTTGGAGCAGTTTTTCCAGCTGCACTTTTCCTTAAAAGCTACAACTTTGCATCAAGGATCAACACAAATCCTGTCATCAGCTGTTGTGTCAAACATGATCAATTACGACACAAGCTGCTTCCTACTAAAAACTGCAATGTTGTTTATTTTATTGCTGCTTTAATTGCATGCTGTCAATCATTAGAAAATTATTTTCTCTGAAAAATGAAGAGTATCTACTTTGTTTTTCTTCCATCGCTCTGATCACTACACAAAGCATATAAGCAGGTGGCATAATGCCTTTTGTAGAAAGTTCCTTTTTTACAGCTTGATGGCTCAGTTTTGCAACAAATCAGAGCAAAGCAAGAAAGAGAGTTTGAAGTACAAGCAAAGGAGTACATCAGGAGAGACCCAGAAACACTGAAGTGTGTGGAAGAATCATTCCCTTGACTTAGTTGAGTAGCATATGTTGGGAGAATATTCGCTGATCATTTGTAAGTAGAAACAAAAAAAAAAAATGAAGACATCTAAAACATAACCCTCTCCCCATTCTAGAACTCTACCCACATTGTATTTTTCAGAGCATTTTGTAGCAATCAGCTAGGTCTTACATAATAACCTTGTATAAGTATTCTCATATTGAAGATCAGAAACAGATTATAGAACTATCCATGGCAGTAGTTTCCTGAATGTATTTTGCAGAGCATAAGCTAAAGAGCTTCTGGATATTAGGAGGGCTTATATGAAAGAAGGGTTCCACAGTCAAATGAGTTTGGGGAATGCTGGATTAAACGAAGGTGTGTAAATATGTATCATTACTTTCGATTTTCTCACAGCCTTTAATACATTAAGGGTCACTGTGTGTAAAACTCCAAGAGGAGGATATGGTATGAAGTACTTCCCAAATTTATTTGATCGTGGAATTTTTACTGAGGAGGGAAAAAACCAGAGCTGAATTCAGGAGACACCAAAATAAGGCTTACAGTTCACCCCGATAATTAGAACATACCAACGGGTCTTAAATCTTTCCTGGAGGGTCTCTGAATTCTGCCCTCACCACCCCTCTCTGCTACCTGTTAAGAGAAGCTCACTCACATCTTCACCTCAGGAACTTTACAGCCAGCATCAAAATCCATACCCATACACCTTAGCACACGCATATACAATCTTCTATCACCAGTATCTTAACCCCTAACCCAGAAGTTCCTGGGAATACCTGTTAGTCAACTTAGGAGAAGTAACAATTTTTGATACAGCACAGAAGATGTAAATTATGCTTTATTTCGTACACAGGGGATGCACTCAGAGCAATAGGCCTGAAAGGGTGGTAAATATTTCATGGTCGTTGTAAAGCTTACAACAATCTCTATCACTCTTTAACCAGGTACCCCCAGGTATCAGACAAAAAATAAATAGCCCCCACGCCCAGGGTCACAGTTGTATTTTGGCATCAGGACAGAACTCATTCAAAAAAGCATCGGGATGCTACTAAAAAACTACTAGAGTTAGTAAGTGAGCTTAATAAGGTCACAGGAGATGTGACGATATTAAAACACCAATTGTATTTCTACATACTAACAATGAACAACTGGGAAAAAATGTTAAATCAGTACTATTTACAGTAGCATTAAAAAGTAGGGATAAATCTAACAAAGTAAGTGCAAGAACTTCATGCTGGGAACTACCAAATGTCAAGGGGAGAGATGAAAAAGGCCAAAATAAATAGAGCTGCACTGTGTTCCTAAAATGCAAGACTCAAGATTCAAGTCTTAATTCTCTCCAAATCGATCTTATGATCATCAAAATCCCAGTCAGAACATCAACAAGATTTATTACTTTTTTTTTAGTAGAAGTTAACAAACTGATTCTAAAATTTATATGGAAAAGTAGAGGATCCAGAACAGCCAAAACGTTTTTGAAAAAAAGAACAAAGGAGCACCTGGGTGACTCAGTCTGTTAAGCAAGTGACTTTCGCTCAGGTCACGGTCTTGTGGTTAGTGGGTTCGGACCCTGTGTCAGGCATTGTGCTGACAGCTCAGAGCCTGGAACCTGCTTTGGATTCTGTGTCTCCCTCTCTCTCTGCCCCTCACCCACTCATGCCCTGTCTCTCTCTCTCTCTCAAAAATAAATAAACATTAAAAAAAAATAAAAGGAAAAGAAGACTAAAATTGGAAGACATTCGCTAATTGATCTCAAGATTTACTCCAACACTACAAGAATCAAGACAGTGTAGTAGAGACGTGTAGATGAATGGGAAGTCCAGAAATTGATACACGGAAATAGGTCAATTGATAATCAACAAAGGTGCTAAGGTAACCAACGAAGAAAGTCTTTTCAACAATGGTGCTCGAATGATTAGATTGGATGTGAAGAACTTGAATGTCAACTGAATGTCAAAAAATGAAACTTCATCTTTTCCTCATACTATATATAAAAATTAACTTGAGATGAATCATGGACATATTGTGAAACCTAAAACACAAAAAGCACAAACCACAGAAGAAAAAAATCGGCACATTAGATAATCAATATTAAAAATGTTTACTCTTCTGGGGCGCCTGGGTGGCTCAGTCGGTTGAGCATCTGACTTCGGCTCAGGTCATGATCTTACAATTTGTGAGTTCGAGCCCCGCGTCGGGCTCTGTGCTGACAGCTCAGAGCCTGGAGCCTGCTTCGGATTCTGTGTCTCCTTCTCCCTCTGCCCCTCCCCACTGTGCTCTGTCTCTGTCTATCAAAAATAAATGAAATATTAAAAAAAAATGTTTACTCTTCTAAAGACTCAGTTATGAAAATGAAATGACAAGCTACAGACTAGGAAAAATATTTGCAAAACAAATATCTGATAAGGGACTTGTATCCAAAATATATAAAGATTCCTTATAAATCAATAATAATAAAACAAGTGAACCGGTTTTTTAAAGGGGCAAAAATTTGAACAGATGCTTCATCAAAGAAGAGACACGATGGCAAGTAAACACATAACGTGTGAGAAAATACAAATTAAAAGTACAATGAGATACCACTACATGCATACCAGAGTGGCGAGGCATTAGCAAGCCTGAAAATAGGAGAGGTTGGTGAGGAGATGGAACAGCTCTGACCCTGTTCCATTACTGGCGGGAAGGAAAAATGGCACAGTCACTTTGGAAATTGGTTGGCAGTTTCTTATAAAGTGAAAGACACATGACCATACAATTTAGCAATCCCATTCCCAGATATTTACGTAAGAGAAATGCAAACATATGTCCACACAAAAACCTGTATGTTAATGTTTTCAGCAGTTTTATACAGAATGTCCATAAACGGAAACGCCTCAAATATTTTTTAAAAAGGTCAACGGATAAGTAAATTATGGTACATCAATACAATAGAATAGTACTCAGCAGTAAGAGGAACTGATGCATGCAACAACATGAATGAATCTCAGAAATACTCTAACTGAAAGGTGCCAGACACAAAATATTTCACACTGTATGATTCTATTTACATAATAATCTTGAAAAGGCAAAATTATAGGTACAGAAATCAAATCAGTAATTTCTGGGGACTGTGAGCTGTGAGAAAGGATTAATTAGCCAGAAAGGGGTCCAAGGGAAAATTTGGAGATGACAGAAATATACTCTATCTTGATTTTGATGGTAACAGGACTAAATACATTTATGAAAACTCACTGAACCGTATAACTCAAAAGAGTGAATTTTACCATATGTAAATTATACCTCTAGAAAACCGATTTTTAAAATAGGGCATAAATTCACACTTGGCTTTGGTTCATCTTACATTTTATCAAACATACCCAAATAAATTATCATTCTTGACTTTAGTGGAGTTTTTAAAATTTATTTATTTAGTTTTTGTTTTTGTTTTAGACAGAGAGGGTGTGAGCAGGGAAGAGAGACCAAGGGGAGGAAGAGAAAGACAAAGAGAGAGAGAATCCCAAGCAGGCTCCACACTCAGTGCAGAGCCTGATGTGGGGCTCCATTCTACAACCCTGGGATCATGACCTGAGCTGAAATCAAGAGTCGGACCCTCAACGGACTGAGCCACCCAAGTCCCCCTCAATTTAGTGGTATTAAGCATTTTATATCCAACTTTAATTTTAATGTGAAGGATTCAGCATGGTGGATTCTTGAGGTTGAAAGTTGACATATGGTTGCAACCACAATGAAATTTCCCCACACAAGTGGTAAAACGCACTGGTGTTATTATGAGAATTCTTAATTGAAGGAAGTGGCCAACTGAAAAAACCACAAAGAAATGGAAAGTGCCAGATGTTGTGGTTCTGCCTACCAGGTCTGAAAGTTCTCAGTCCTGGCTCTGACCCGGGGAACTCTGAGCATCTAGGATAGATGAGCAACGAGAAAGCCCTTCTAATGAGGGACATAAAAGACGGCACTTGAAGCTCCTGACTTACATACTGTTCAGTTGTTTCAGCAAATGTGTTCCCACCAGTTTATTTACTGTCTCTGGCACTATCTCCGTGTCCTTCTCTTTTCTCTCACATTGGCATGTTCATTTGAAAAGCCAACATTTCCATAAGTGTATAATTATAATAAAATATTATGAGCAATTCTATGGCAGTAGTTAAAAACCTGGAGGAAATGGATATTTTCCAGAAAAACACAAATTACTAAAATTGATCTACATTACTAAATGTCATAGAATTGTATCCTTAAAACATGGCACATTACTAAAAGTAATTGAATTTTGTGACATGGAAATTATATCTCAATAAAGCTGTTTTTAAAAAGTTTATAAAAGAAATTGATCTACAAAACAGGACGAAACTTGAACAGACTAGTTATCACAGAATACATTGTAAAAATGATTGAAGATCTATCATTTTTAAAGAACCAGAACTAAGAGTTTCACAGCTGAGTTCTGTATCACCGTTAAGGAAGAGATAATTCCTTTATAATTCAAAATATTCAGACCGTAATAAAAAGTTGGAAAGTGCCCGAATTCATTTTATGATTCCAACACAACCTTAATATCAAGACCTGATAAAAATAGAGAACTATAGCCTGATCTCATTTAGAAATTTAAATGCAAAAATTTAAATCACGTATTGGCAAAGAGAATCAAGCACTGTATCAAAATAACAATGCTCTATGACCAAGTAGGGATTACTTCAGAAATGCAAAGATAATTCAGAATCAAGAAATCTCTCAACATAGTTGTGCTCATCAGATGTGGTCCTTTTGAGCTCAGGAACTCATCACCCCCTGGGAATCAGTCACTGTCTGTCAGGTAATACTAGCCTGGGGAGGTCAGAAGGTCTCATCTCAGTTCATCAGATCTCATGGCTTCCGCAGGTGGGGGGATTTGTTTCTCCTCACTTTTCAGGGAAAGCCTCTCAAAGAGACACTGTTGGTAAACATCCTTGTGAGTGGTGTGGCCCATACCTGTGGTAGACTCCAGTTTATGAATTATGCTATCATATGAGGTGCCTGGATGGCTCAGTTCGTTGAGTGTCCAACTTTGGCTCAGGTCATGATCTCTGACTTTGACTCAGGTCATGATTCCACAGTTCATGGGCTTGTGCCCCGCATGGGGCTCACTGCTGTCAGCACAGAGCCCACTTCAGATCCCCTGTTCCCTTCCCTCTCTGCCCCTCCCCCACTCACGCTCTCTCAAAAATAAAATATTAAAGAAAAGAAGTATGCTATCATACAGAGAAGGACAAAACCAGAGAGAAATGCAGGAAAACCAAGACAGGGTCCAGACACCAACACAAATCCATTTGTGGCTTTTTGCCCACCTCATTAGCCCTTCTAGGCCTTGGTCTGCTCATGTGGGAAAGGAGGAGCTATTCTATGCCTTTGTTACGTTCTGATCCACTCCATAGTTCTACACTTCCTCTGCTTGACCAACTTCTTTTAAAGATACACAGGGCAGTATTAAGTGCACATTGACACAGGTTGAATATCAAGCTTTGATATGAGGGTTGGAATTCCTCCCTGATACTTCGATTATGTCTTATGGTCAATTTTTTTCCTTCCATAAGAAGTCACCTGCTGGCTTGTATTAGAAATTAATGGTAGGGATGCCTGGCTGGCTTAGTCGGTAGAACATGTGACTCTTGATCATGGGGTTGTGAGTTTGAGCCCATGTTGGGTGTAGAGATTACTTAAAAATAAAATCTTTACCAAAAAAAAGTTAATGGTAAACAGCATTCAACAGGCAAAGTTTTGTTTTATACACAATTTTAAGGTAGCATTTACCAAATAGAAGATATATTATGTAATTTTAAAAAATGGGCTGTGGTGGGGGGGGGGCACCTGGGTGGCTCAGTCAGTTGAGTGTCTGACTTCAGCTCAGGTCATGATCTCACGGTCCTTGAATTCGAGCCCCACGTCAGGCTCCGTGCTTACAGCTCGGAGCCTGGAGCCTGCTTCAGATTCTGTGTCTCCCTCTCCCTCTGACCCTCTCCCGTTCATGTTCTGTCTCTCTCTGTCTCAAAAATAAATAAACGTTAAAAAAATTTTTTTTAATGGGCTGTGGGATCAAATATGAATAGCAAGTTCTAGGTTTTAAATAAAACACATTTCTCAACAGACGGAGCTGAACGTTAATTGTTCATGTGCACTGTGAGCTCTATCCCCTGCCCCAGACATGATCTACCTTAACTTCGCTCCGTCTCTCCTTTCCTTTCTCTCACCCCTCTTCCCTCCCTCTTTCCCTCCTTCCTCACAGTCTCAAAGCACTAGCATTTTTCAGAAAGACTTTGGGAAACACTAAATGCACGAGGTGGAAACTTCTGCAGAATGAGAAATAAAACCAAAAGCAGTCTTGATCTAGAGTCATCTAGACTTTGTGCTTGCCTCTTGGAGGTTGTTTAAGGCATTAAAAACTAAACTAAGAACAAACAATTTTTTTCTCCCAGTGAAGTGAGAAGTCCTCTTTTCCAAAGACAGCAGTGCTTCTTCTGCCTCAGGAGGTGAAGCCTGAAATGAGAGACGGGAGTGGGCAGCTCCGAAGAGCGCAGAGGGCAGCTGTTGCCTTGGATCTGCTCACGATTTCTGGGTAAGAGCAGCACGCATGGGGATCAAGTCGTCACTGCCCTAAATGCCCCATCATGTTGGCCTCCACTCCCAAACCACTGGGGCAGCTGCCATGCAAGAGCCTAAAGGTTAAGCACACACCACTGACCTCAGAGAAACGAGTTCTCACATCATTAAATACGGCGTGTTCTCCGGTTTTGCCTGATTACACCAGAAAGTGCACTGGCAGCATTATTTAAGGCTTCGATGTTCTACCTACATTCGTATGACACAAAATCAGAACCTTTACACCGTCTTTGTTTGCCTGGATTATGTTTAACTACTGAGTGACTTTTAAGACACCAATCAGGTTTAACATCTTGTGTGTTATATAAGCACGTGTGTGAACAAGAAAAATATTAACATCCCTTTGTTTTCTTTCCTTCTAGATTGTCAGGACAAGAAGCATGAAACAGCTTATTCGGAGTATTCTGTGTGGATATACAGATACACAATTTATCATCCTGATATAACAGAAATGTTTTTCCTTTAAAAAAAAAAATGTTTTTCCCTTGACCTAAAAGACTCTTGACAATGGTGCTTTTAGAGAACACTGAAAGAATAGATTATTCAATAAATAGCATGCACTGGCTTTCCATTTGCGGGAAAATGTTAAATCCAAAGGTAGGGGCACCTGGGTGGCTCAGTCAGTTAAACGTCTGACTTTGGCTCAGGTCATGATCTCGTGGTTCGTGGGTTCCAGCCCCATGTCAGGCTCTGTGCTGACAGCTCAGAGTCTGGAGCCTGCTTTGGATTCTGTGTCTCCCTCTCTCTCTGCCCCTCCCCATCTTGTGCTCTCTCAAAAATAAATAAAAACACTTAAAAATAAATAAATAAAATGGGGCACCTGGGTGGCTCCATCGGTTAAGCGTCTGACTTTGGTTCAGGTCATGATCTCATGGTTCATGAGTTAGAGCCTTGCATCAGGCTCTGTGCTGACAGCTCAGAGCCTGGAGCCTGTTTCAGATTCTGTGACTCCCTCTCTCCCTGCCCCTCCCCCGCTTGCACTCTGTCTCTGTCTCTCTCAAAAATAATAAATAAAATGTTAAAAAAAATTTTAGATAAGTAAATAAATAAATAAATCCAAAGGTAGACATATATAAATATAAATTTCCAGATGGATTAACTTTTAAACACAAAAAGTACAGGCATTTGACAAATACTAGGAAATTTAAAAAAAATTTTTTAATATTTATCATTTTTGAGAGACAGAGACAGAGCGTGAGCAGAGAAGGGGCAGAGAGAAAGAGAGGGAGACACAGAATCTAAAACAGGCTCCAGGCTCTGAACTGTCAGCATAAGCCCGACATGGGGCTCGAACTCTAGAACCGCACGATCATGAGCTGAGCCAAAGTTGCACACGTATCCGACTGAGCCACTCAGGAGCCCTGGAAAATTTTTTTTAACTTTTTAATAAAGCCATAAAGGAAAGGATTAATAAATCTGACTATGTAAAATTTATGAAGAGCAAAAAAATAATTCAAATGAAGTTAACTTTACCTAACCTTTATTCAATACTTAGTGACAGAAACTAACTTAATTGACTCCTTTCTTCCCAAAAGAAAGATAATTATAAGATAACTGTAAGATAGCTAATTTTATTAGTCAGGGTTCTTCAAAAAGATAAAACCAATAAGGTGTGTGTGTGTGTGTGTGTGTGTGTGTGTGTGTACATACCTGTGCACAATTGCCTGTATGATAAAGGAATTCATTATAAGGAATTGGCTCAAGTGATTATGCAAGCTGAAGACCCAGGAGAGCTGATGTATAGTTCCAGTCCCAGTCTGAAGGCCTGAGAACCAGGACAGTCAATTATGGAAGTTGCAGTCCAAAGGTCAGCAGGCTTGAAACGCAAGAAGAGCTGCTGTTTCAGCTCATGTCTGAAGGCCAGAAAAGACCCACATCCTGGCTCAACAGCAAGGCAGGGAGGTTCCCTCTTGCTCAACCTTTTTGTTCAAATTTAAGTCTTCAACTAATCGGATAAGGCCCACTGGCAGTAGGGAGGGCAATCTGCTTTACTCAGTCTATCCATTCAAATGTTAGTCTCACCCAGAAATACTCTCATATACACATCCAGAGTAATATTTGACCAAATGTCTGGGCACTCTGTGGCGCAGTCAAGTTGACATACAAAACTAACCATCATGCAGATACTGTCCTCTTATAGCATGTGAAGAAACTAAGGCTTAAGCTGCTTCACCAGGATCACAAAGCTAGGACGGTAGAGTCAAACCTTATTTCCAGGTCTATCTGAGATCAAAAGGGAATGGACAAACTGGGGAAAATGTTCGCAAAATGCAAGACAAGATAAAAATATCAATAGCAATAGTAAGGTCTTTTATAAATCAATAAAAATGATCAGTACCTCTATATCAGAACTGGCAAACAAAACATAGAACAGCCAATGACAGAGGAAATGGCTATTAAAAAATAAATATGTTCAATCTCATTAATGATAGAAGCAATACAAATCAAACCAATGAGGCATCATTACAGATACCATATCTGTATCTGATTCCACATCAGATGTGAAGATTACACATAAGGATCATACCCAGTGTAAACCAGGAGTAAGCAAAGTGACACAGTGATACACTCTTAATAAGGTGTTCATCTATATAAACTTTCAGGAAAGTCAATTTAGAGAAATCTATCAAAAATGTAAACATATATTCTATTTGACATAACAGTCTCTCTTAGGTATTTCTCTTATAGAAATACATGTGTGTGCAGATATATTTACAAAAATGTTCACTGCATGCAGTACTATTAGAAAGAACAAAGTATTATAAATGATTTAAATGACCATCAAATAGGAGTTAGGTTAAATTAGGGTATGTTCATATAACGAAATTCTATACAGCCATTAAAAGAATAAAATAGAGAGCAAAGTATGCTCAACATAATTTGAGTGAAGAAAAGCAAGGTGCACAACCACATGTATATATGAATATATAAAGTTCACTGAAGAGTTTTTACTTAAGGATATAGATAGTTATTGAGGGAGAGAGGCAGATAAGAGTCAGATTCTGGGTCATTAGTTTAACAATTTTGTTTTCTTATGCACAGAGTCAGATTTACTATGGAGTTAATAAAGTCTAAGCTTCAGGACCTCTCACTTGTACAAACTTCCCAAGGCCTTACAAGGGGCCTTAGTAATGTGTTCATTTAGTTGCATGTTTTTACAAATCTGAAAAAGTAAAATAATGCAATGTCAATCAGTTAAGACAACTCTCTACAGACAATCCTCAACTTATAACGGTTCAACATATGATTTTTAAATTTTATGATGGTGTGAAAGTGATATGCATGCAGGAAAAACCATACTTCCAATTTTGAATTTTGATCTTTTCTGGAGTTAGCAGTATTCGGTATGATACTCTCTCTTGAGGCTCAGCAGCAGCAACTAGCCACAGCTCTCAGTTACCCACATGGTCATGAGGGTAAACAACCAATATTCCATTTGCAACGATGTGGATGGATCTCCATAGTATAATGCTAAGTGAAATAAGTCAGAGAAAGACAAACACGTATGATTTCACTCATACGTGGAATTTTAGAAATACAACAAACAAGAAAAGGGAAAAAAAGAGAGACAGAGAGAGAGAGAGAGAGAGAAGGGGGAGAGGCAAACCAAAAAACACTCTTAAATATAGAGAACTGATGGGTACCAGAGGGGAGATAGGTGGAGGGATGAGAATGCGATAAAGATTAAGGAAGGCACTTGTGATGAGCACCAGGCATTGTATGGAAGTGTTGAATCACTAAATTATACACCTGAACCTGGTATTACACTGTCTGTTAACTAACTGGAATTTAAATAAAAAGTTTTAGGGGCACCTGGGTGGCTCAGTCAGTTGAGAGTTTGGCTCTTGATTTCAGGTCAGATCTTAATCTCAGAGTCATGGGATCAATTCCTGCCTCATGCTCTGTGCTAAGCATGGAACCTGCTTAAGATTCTCTCTCTCTCTCTTCCCCCCACCTGCACTCTCTCTCTCAAAAATAAAAAATAAATAAATAAAACTTAAAAAAATCAATATACAGGGGCGCCTGGGTGGCTCAGTTGGTGAAGCGTCCAACGTCAGCTCAAGTCATGATCTCACAGTTTGTGAGTTCAAACCCTACACTGGGCTCTGTGCTGACAGCTCAGAGCCTGGATCCTGCTTCAGACCCTGTGTCTCCCTCTCTCTCTGCCCCTCCCCTGCTCACAGTCTGTCTCTCTCTCAAAAAAAAATAGACATTAAAAAAATTTTTTTTAAATCAATATACCTAAAAGCATTCTGTATCCATACAACCATTCTGTTTGTCATTTTGACAATATTTTCTATTTATGATGGGTTTATTGGGACATAACTCCACTGTAAGTTGAGGGAGATCTGTATTTCAGTTGAGACTTCCTTGTCACTGTGCCTCTCACGTTGGGTGCTTTAGAATTATTTTTTCTGCCAAAGCATAAGCAAAGCTTTTAGCACGCTTTGACTTCTATTCAAATGTTCCCCCTCCTATCTGTGTATTATTATTGTCTATTACAGGCCCTCAATCTCTTACCTACATTTCTAAAATAAATTTTGGGCGCCTGGGGGGCGCAGTCGGTTAAGCGTCCGACTTCAGCCAGGTCACGATCTCGCGGTCCGTGAGTTCGAGCCCCGCATCAGGCTCTGGGCTCATGGCTCAGAGCCTGGAGCCTGTTTCCGATTCTGTGTCTCCCTCTCTCTCTGCCCCTCCCCCGTTCATGCTCTGTCTCTCTCTGTCCCAAAAATAAATAAAAAACGTTGAAAAAAAATTAAAATAAATTTTAAAAACCTATGAACAATTTTATCAATATTCCTTTAATAGGAAAACTTTATCTGATTGGAGCTCAGTTGATGGAAAACCTGACTTGAACTGACATGATTCTATAAAAGATTTTATTTATCACAGGTAAACACTCATGTTTTGCTGCAGAAATAATTGTGCCCTTGATTATGAGGTATTGCCCATCCCTCAAGGATTTTTAAGTAATAAATATATAAAATAAATTATCATTTAAAACTGAAAATTCTCAATTCCTAAACATAATAGACCTCATAGGTTTTAGAAAAATAGTCAATCTTTATTTTAGTTTTGCGTAAAAAGATGCCTTTTAAAATTTTTATTCTTAATATTTAGCTTCCCAACATATTTAATCAAACCTCCAGTTCATAAGGGCATGTACCAAAAATTCTACTTTTAACATAATACTAAACCTTAAAATCAGAGAGAATTCAAGGATGTGTATTGTCACCACTTCTGTTCAACATTGTACTGGCAGATTCTTCTCTATTCAAGCCTTGAAATGATGGCAGCCATGGCCATCACCTTGATTTCAGCCTTGTGAGAGATTTTGAGCTGGAAGGGTGCAGTCTAGCCACATCCAGACTCTCAGCCCACAAAAACTGTAACATAACAGATGTTATTTTGTTAAGCCGTTTAAGTCTGGGGCTAACTTGTCATGCAGCATTAGTCACATAATACTAGTTAGTACAACTAACAATTGAGTTTTTCAAGGTCATCGGATACAAGGTCAATATGGAAAAATTGTTACTTCTTTATACCAGCTATAAACAATTGGGAATTGAGAATTTCCAAAATATGCCATTTCCTTTGGCATAAAAAAACCATTAAACACAAGAGATAAATTTAGCAAAATATGTGCAAGATCTGCTTGTTGAAAACTACAAAACATTTCTGACAGAAATTAAAGAAGACCTAAAGAAAAGAAGAGATATACTAAGTTCATGAATGGGAAGGTTCAGTATTGAAAAGATATTAATTATCCCTAAATTGATCTATAGAGTCCATGCAATGTCAATATAAATCTGAGCAGGTGATTTTGTAGAAATTGACAACTTACTCTAAAATTAATACGGAAATTCAAATGACCTAAAATAGCCAAAAAATTTTTGAAAAAGAAGATAAAAGTTAAGGATTTACACTGATTTCAAAACTTATTAGTACTATAAAAATGCATTAATCAAAATAGGGTAGCATTTCTACAAAGATGGTTTTACACTTCAATGGAACTGAATAGAGTTCACAGATAAACCTAGGTATATGAGGTAAGTTGATTTTCAACAAAGATGTCAATGTAGAAAAGACAGTCTCATCAAAAACCAGTGCTGAAACAACTGGATATCTACATGCCAAAAAAAAAAAAAGAAAAAGAAAAAGAAAATTCTGACCCTGAATCTTAATCTCAAATCATATACCATATACTTATCTGATAAAGAAATACTCTCCAGAATATATAGAGAACTCTTATAACTCAACAATAAAAATATAAATAACCCAATTTTAAAAATGGTCAAAAGATTTGAACAGACATTTCACCAAAGATATGTAAAGAGTCATTAAACACACAAAAATATTCCTTACGTTATTATTCATTAGGGGAAATGCAAACTAAAACCAGGAGATATCACCATATAGTTGTCACAATGGTTAAAATGAGAAAGATTAACCATACCGAGTGTTGGTAAGGACATGGTACAACAAGAATTTTTATACATTGCTAATAGGAATTAATATGTACAGCTACATTAGAAAAATGTTTGGCATATGCTTTTAAAGTTACACATGTATTTATCATGCAATCCTACAATCCTACTTCTAGGTATTCACCCAAGAGAAATAAAATCATATGTCCACACATAGACTTGTACACAGGTATTCTGTAACTGCTTCATTCACAAGAGCCAAATATTTGTAAGCATTCCAAATATCCATCAATAGGAAAATGGGCTACCAATTTGTGGTATATCCATTGAATAGAACACTACTCAGAAATTAAATGGTTAGGACTACTGATACACACAACAACATGCATGAATCTCAAACACATTTTGCTGAGTGAAACTCAACATACTACACTACACATATTATATGATTCCATTTATATAAAATCTGAGAATAAGAAGAGCTAAAGTATTGTTCTAGAAAACAAGTGAGTAGTTGCCAGAGGTCAAGGCTGGAGGAGGAGATAAAAAAGAACAAATGAGAAAGGGAATATTTGTGGTTAAGAAAATGCTTAATAGTCTTATTTTTGGTCATGATTGCACAGGAGAGTGTATCAAAACCAAGCTATAGGGGCACCTGGTGGCTCCAGGATTCAATCTCTCTCTCTCTCTCTCTCTCTCTCTCTCTGCACCACTGTCCTGCTCTCTCTCAAAAATAAAAAAATTAAAAAAAAAACAAGCTGTATACTTACTGCCCGTATATTCTTATGCAAATTATACCTCAATAAAGTTGATTTTTAAAATAAACTTTTAGGGGTGTCTGGGTGGCTCAGTCCATTAAGCATCCGACTTCTGCTCAGGCCATCATCTTGTGGTTCATGAGTTCCAGCCCTGCATCAAGCTCTGTGCTGACAGCTCAGAGCCTACAGCCTGCTTCAGATTCTGTCTCTCTCTCTCTCTCTCTCTCTCTCCCTCTCTCCCACTCATGTTCTGTCTCTCTTTTTCTCTCTCACAAAAATAAATAAATATTAAAAATTTTTTTAAAACAAAAGGCATACATATGTTTAAAAAATAATAATACATAAACATCTAAAGAAAAAACGAATTCAGGATTAAACAGTATACCAAACACAGATTAACACAGGATTAGTGTACTAGAATATAGATTAATGGGAATTACTCGGAATGCAACACAGAGACAAGGAGATGGACAATATTAATAGAACTGAAGAGAAGTGAAAACTGAAAAGAAGAAATCTGATATATATATAATCAAAGTTACAGAAGGGCAGAATTAGAATGGAAAAGCACAATAGAGATAACAGTTGAGAATATCACAGAATGGATGAAAGATATAAATCTGTAGATACAAGAAGCACAGCTACTACCAAACAGATTAATAATTCTAAATAAATCCTATACATATCGTGGTAAAACTGCCAAGCACTTAAGACAAAACAAAACAAAAATATCTTACAAGCACCAAGAGAGAAAAGACAGAGCATATCCACAGAATAACAATTAGATACATAGCAACAATGGAAGCCAGGAGATGGTGAACTATTTTCTTTTCAAAGAGCTGAACAAAAAATAAATGTCAGCCTGCAATCATCCCAGCAAAGCTATCTTTCTAAGTTTTAAAAGTATTCTCTTTTAAGAATGAGAACAAATTAGGGGCACCTGGATGGCTCAGTCGGTTAAGTGTATGATTTTGGTGCAGGTCATGATCTCATGGTTTCTGAGTTCAAACCCTGCATTAGGCTCTGTGCTGCCAGTGCTTGGGATTCTCTCTCTCCCTCTCTCTCTGCCTGTCCCCTGCTTGCATGCTCTCTCTCTCTCTCTCAAAATAAATAAACTTCATTTTAAAAAAAGAATGAGAGCAAATTGAGCATATTTTCTGATTTTAAAAACAGAAACAGAAACAGAAATGGAGAATTTATCATTGACAAGCTTTCACTAAAAGGAATTTCTGAAAGATTTTCCTTATTTATTTATTTTTTTAAATTTCTTCATGTTCATCTATTTTTAAGAGAGAGGTAGAGTGCAAGCAAGGCAGGGGCAGAGAGAGAGGGAGACACAGAATCCGAAGCAGGTTCCAAGCTCTGAGCTGTAAGCATAGAGCTCAACGCAGAGCTCGAATCCATGAATTATGAGATCATGAGGTGAGGCGACGTTGGACACTCACCAACTCAGCCACCCAGGCGCCCCTAAAAGATGTTCTTTAGAAAGAAGGAAAATAATGTCAGAGGAAAAGTCTGAGATGTAAGTAGGAAAAATGATCAAAGAAATTGGTAAACTGTGTAATTATTTATCCATATAAACATAATAATGTCTAATGAGCTTTAAAAAGCATCCATACTTCTGAGTAACAATATCACATCAGCTGAACCGAAGTAGATTGATCAAAAAGTATTCTTGTATTATTCTGGAAAGCGGTGAAAATATTAACTTCATACTTTAAGATGCATAATAAGATTTTGAGGACAACCAGTAAGAAGTACCATAACTTCCAAATTTGAGAGAGAAAACAATGATATAAGAAAACAAATCAGGAGTGCCTACATGGCTCAGTCAGTTGAGCATCCAACTCTTGATTTCAGCTCAGATCATGATCTCACAGTTGTGAGACAGAGCTCTGAGTGGGGCTCCGTGGTTAGTGTGGAGACTGCTTAAGAGTTTCTCTCCTCTTCTCCCTCTGCCCTTCCCTGGCTTGTGTATGCACTCACTCTGTCAAAACAAAACAAAACAAAACAAAACAAAACAAAACAAAACAAAACAACCCCACTTACTTAGGAAAAGGCAGGGAGGGGAAAACAAAGCAACTCAATCAATCCAAAAAGGTGTGATAGTTAGAGGTCAGGTCACTCAGGGCCTCACAGGCCTTAGCAAGGTTGTGGGTTAGGGACCAAGTATAGAAATCTGCTGGAATTATGGAAGATCCAAGGTAAGTGTAAGATACATTTATACTTAGTGCCTAAGCTGCTTATTGTCTGATGGAAGGCACTTCCTATTTATCTCAATGATTGTAGCTCAATGGGGCAAAGTTTTAAGCTCAACCTCCAGTCTGCTCACCTATGCTCTGGAAATCCAGGAACAGCTCCTTGCTGCTGTGCTATAATTTCATAATCATGATAGCATTTGTAGCCTTCAGGGTGGTATGTGTAGAGAAACACTTAAAAAACAGAACACCAATGCCTTATCAGGACAATCAAGATCCTCCAAAGTCTTAGAGAGGCAGTCCAAACACATTTAAAATTATTCTTTCTTATCTACCACGTTCATGGGACCACATGTATGGGACCAGTTAGATAGATGTGTGAAGTGAGAAGTTTACAAGGAACTGCGATAAACTTGAGAGTTCAAGTCCCCAAAAGAATCTATCAAACTCCTCTGCTCCACCCACCCTATTGCTGTCACGCAGAAACTCTGTTGTCTGAGCATCAGATTCTACGTGTCCTCAGAAACTAGCCAAATTCTCAGTTCTGTTAAAATGCCCCAGTTTTCTTCAGGGTGCCTGGGTGGCTCAGTCGGTTGAGTGTCCAACTTCAGCTCGGGTCATGATCTCATGGTTCATGGGTTCGAGCCCCATGTCCAGCTCTGTGCTGACAGCTCGGAGCCTGGAGCCTGCTTCGGATTCCGTGTCTCCCTCTCTCTCTGTCCCTGCCCCGCTCGCACTCTGTCTCGCTCTATCAAAAATAAATAAATGTAAAAAAAAAAAAAGCACCAGTTTTCTTGACTCCATATCTTTGCTCACATGACTGCTTCTCTTCACGAATTTTTTATTAAAGACATTTTTAGATCAGCTTTAGGTTCACAGTAAAATCGAGAGGAAGGCACACAGATTTCCCATATATCCCCTCCTCCACACATGCACACCTCTCCTATTAGCAACACACACCACTAGCATGGTACATTTGTTACAACCGATGAACTAACACTGACACATAATAATCACTCAAAGTCCATAATTCACACTAAGGATCACTCTTGACGTTGTACATTCTAAAGTTTGGGCAAATGCATGATGATATGTATCTATGATTGTAGCATCAGAGTATTTTCACTGCCTTAAACAATCTCTGCCCCCTCTCTCCACTCAACCCAAGGCAACCACTGATATTTTTATTGTCTCCACAGTTTTACCTTTTTTCAGAATGATATATAATTGGAATCATATAGTACATAGCCCTTTCAGATTGGCTTCTTTCACTTAATAATATGCATTTAAGCTTCCTCCATGTCTTTTCATGGCTTGATAACTCATTTATTTTTAGAACTGAATAACATTCTATTGTCAGGATGTACTGCCATTCACCTGCTGAAGGACATCATTGTTGTTTCCAAGTTTTGACAATTATGAATAAAGTTGTTATAAACATCTGTGTGCAGGTTTGTGTGTGTGTGTGTGGACATGTTTTCAATTCCTTTCAGTAAACACCAAGGAATAGGACTGTTGGATTGTATGGTAATAGTATGTTTAGCTGTTGTTGTTTTTAAATGTCAAACTGCCTTCCAAAGTAGTATATACCATTTTGCATCCCACCGGCAATGAATGAGAGTTCGTGTTGTTCCACATTCTCTCTGCATGTCAGTGTTCTGAGTTTTGGCCATGCTGATAAATGTGTATCTTTTTTGATAAAAGATTTTAAGGTCTTGGTTCTCTTTTTTTTTTTTTTTGGATGTTTATTTATTTTTGATAGACAAAGCATGAGCAGGAAAGGGGCAAAGAGAGAAGGGGACAGATGATCTGAAGTGGGCTCTGTGCTGACAGCAGAGAGCCTGATGCAGGGCTCTAACTCACAAACTGTGAGATCCTGACCTGAGCTAAAGTAAGATACCTAACGGACCCAGCCATCCAGGCACCCCTCTTGGTTCATTTTTAACTCGGTTGTTTGTTTTCTTAGTGTTGAGTTTTAGGACTTTGTATATTTTGATAACAGTTCTTTAACATATACATCTTTTGTAAATATTTTTTCCCGGGTCTGTGGCTTATGTTTTTATCCTCTTGAAATTGTTTTTCACAGAGCAAAAATTTTTCATTTTAATGGCATACAGCTTACTTATTTTTTCTTTCATGGATCACGTCTTTGATGTTGCATCAAAAAAGTCATCACCGGGGCGCCTGGGTGGCACAGTGGGTTAAGCGTCCAACTTCAGCTAGGTCACGATCTCGCGGTCCGGGAGTTCGAGCCCCGCGTCAGGCTCTGGGCTGATGGCTCAGAGCCTGGAGCCTGTTTCCGATTCTGTGTCTCCCTCTCTCTCTGCCCCTCCCCCGTTCATGCTCTGTCTCTGTCCCAAAAATAAATAAACGTTGAAAAAAAAAAAAAGTCATCACCAAACCCAAGGTCATCTAGATTGCCTTCCATGCTATCTTCTAGGAGTTTACATTTTTTGCACTTTGCATTTAGCTCTGTGATCCATTTTGACTTAATTTTTGTGAACAGTGGAAAGTCTGTGTCTAATTTTTTTTTTTTGCATGTGGAAGTCTAATTATTCCAGTACCATGTATTGAAAAAATGTTGTTTTTTTTTTCATTGTGCTGCCTTTCCTCCTTAACCCAGCATCAGCTGACTGTATTTGTGGATCTGTTGGTGGGCTCTCTATTCCATTCCATTGGTCTGTTTGTCTATTCTTTCACCAGCACCACAATGCCTTAAGTAGATTTATAGTAAGTGTTGACGTTGGATGTGTCAGTCCTGCAAATGCTCTTCTCTTTAAATATTGTGTTGCTTATTCTGGGTCTTTTGCCTCTCCATATAAACTTTAGAATCAGTTTGTCAATATCCACAAAATAACTTGCTAGTATTTTGACTGGGCTTACGTTGAATCTGTAGGTCAAGCTGGGAAGAAGTGGCATCTTGACAGTGTTGAGTATTTCCAAACAAGAACATGGAATATCTCCCCATTTATACAGTTCACCTTTGACTTCACTCATCAGATTTTTGTAAGTGTCCTCATCTAGATCTTATATATATTTTGCTAGATTTATATCTAAACATACATATTTAGGGGTGTGCAAATGTAAATAGTATAGTGCTTTTAATTTCAAATTCCATTTGTTCATCACTGTTATATAGGAAAGGGATTGACTTCTGAATACTAATTAACCTTGTATCCTGCAACTTTGCTATGACCACTTATTAGTTCCAGGAGGTTTGTTGTCGTTGTTGTTGTTGTTGATTCTTTCAGATTTTCTACATAGACAATCCTATCATCTCTAAACAACAATAGGTTTATTTCTTCCTACCCAATCAGTATACCTTCATTTCTTTTTTTTTTTTTTTTTTTTCATCTTGTTGCATCAGCCAGGACTTCCAAAACAATGTTGAAAAGGAATAGTGAGAGGGGACATCCTTGCCTTGTTCCTGATCTTCATAGGAAAACTTGTAGTTTCTCACCATTAGTATGATGTTAGCTGTAGATTTTTTTTGTTCATGTTCTTTGTCAAATTGAGGAAGTTTCCCTCTATTCCTAGTTTACTGAGTTTTTACCATCAGTCGGTGTTGAATTTTGTCAAATGCTTTTCCCGCATCTATTGATACGATCCTGTGATTTTTCTTCTTCAGCCTGTTGATGTGATAGAATGAATACATCATTGGTTTTCAAACGTTAAACCGGATTTGCCTCCTTGGGTAAATTCCACTACTCGGATTTGCCTACTTGGGTAAATTCTGCTACTTGGGTCCCAGTGTACAATTCATTTTACACATTATTGGATTTGAGTTACCAATATGTTCTTGAAGATCTTTACATTTATGCTCATGAGAAATATTGGTCTGTAGTTGTGTTTTCTTGTAATGTCTTTGCCTGATTTTGGTATTAGGATAATGTTGGCCTATAGCATAAGTCAGGAAGTAATCCTCCTGCTTTTATCTTCTGAAAAAATATTGTAGAATATTGGGAAGACAAAATTCACCAGTGCATCCACCTGGGCCTGGTGCTTTCTGTTTTGGAAGGTTATTAATCACATATTTAATTTCTTTATTAGATATAGGCATATTCAAATTGTATGTTTCTCCTTGTATAAATTTTGGTAGATTGTGCCTTTCAAGGAATTGGTCCATTTTACCTAAGTTATCAAATTTGTAGGCATGGAGTGCTCATAGTATCCTTTATTATCTTTTTAATATGATGGTATATGTTGTGATATACCTCTTTTATTTCAGATATCAATAATTTGCATCATCCTCTCTGCATTTTCTTAGTTGCCCTGGCTAGAGGCTTATCAATTTTATTGACCTTTGAAAAAAAAACCCAGCTTTTGGTTTTATTGATCTTCTCTATCAATTTTCTCTTTTCAATTTCATTGATTTCTACTCTATTATTTATCATTTCTTTTCTTCTTCTTACTTTGAATTTAATTTTCTCTCTTTTTATAGTTTTCTAAGGTGGAAGTTTAGATGATTTATATCTTTCTTCTTTTCTAATTCATGCATTCAACGCTATAATTTTTCTTCTAATCATTGCTTCCACTGACTCCCACATATTTTAATAAGTTTTGTTCATTTTCATTTAGTTCAAAATACTTGAAAAATTGTATCAAGATTTCTTCTTTGACCTATGTGTTACTTAGAAGTATGTTGTTTAGGGGGGCCTGGGTGGCTCAGTTGGTTAAGTGGCCAGCTCTTGATTTCAGCTCAGGTCATGATCTCAGTTTGTGAGATCAAGCCCCACACTAGGCTGGCTGTGCACTGACAGAGTAGAGCCTGCTTGGGATTCTCTCTCCTTCTCTCTCTGCACCCCGCCCCACACACACACACTTGCTTGAACTCTCTCTCTCTCAAAAAAAAAAAAAAAAAAAAAAAAAAAGTATGTTGCTTAGTCCCTATATATTTTGGAATTTTCCAGTTATCTTTGTTATAAATTTCTGGTTTAATTCTATTATACTCTGATAGCAGACATTGTATGATTTACATTCTTTTAAATTTGTTAAATTGTGCTTTATGACTCAGAATGTGGACTATCTTGGTGAATGTTCCACATAAGCTTGAAAAGAATGTGTATTCTGCTGTTGGTGGATGAAGTAGTCTAGAGTTGTCAACTACATCTAGTTGATTGATGATGTTGTTGAGTTCAACTACATCCTTAATTATTTTCTGCCCATTGGATCTGTCCATTTATGACAGAAGAGTGAAGTATCAGCTATAATAGTGGATTCATCTATTTCTCCTTGCAGTTCTGTCAGTCTTTGCCTCACATATTTTGATGCTCTGTTGTTAGATAAACACACGTTAAAGATTGCTATGTCTTCTTGAAGAACTGACACTCCCACCTTATCAGTATGTAATGCCCCTCTTTATCCCTGATAACTTTCCTTGCTTTGAAGTCTGCTCTGTCTGAAATTAATGTAGCCACTCCTGATTTCTTTTGATTGGTGTTAGCACGGTACATTTTTTTCCATCCGTTTAATCTATAAATGTCTTATATTTAAAGTAGATTTCTTATAGATAACATATCGTTGGGTCTTGTTTTTTGATCATTCTGACAATCTCTTTTAATTGTACATTTAAACCATTGATATTCAAAGTGACTACTGATACATCATTGATTTCAAAGTCATTATTGATATAGCTGGATTAATAGATACCATATTTGTTACTGTTTTCTATTTGTTACACTTGTTCATTGTTTCTATTATTGTCTTCTACTATTTGTCTGCCTTTTGTGGCTTAAATTGAGCACTTCAGACATGATTGCTTTTTCTGTCTTCTTTCCTCCCTGACCCTCTATTATCTTCTGACAAAATCCTACCCAACTTCCAAGGCCATTGCCAAAGCCACATACCTTTCCAAGCTAGGTCGATATTGTTTCTCTCCACCTTGAACTACTCGCATACATGATCTCACTGGTCCCATGCTACTTGTCTTGATGAGTTTTATTAGAGATATTTATTATATACTAAATTCCCTAGCAGATCTAAGGTTTTTTAAAAGCAGGACCATGAGTTTTTTCATCTTTGTATCACCTTTGAAAATAGCTTAGAGCCAAGTACAGAGAAAATAAATATTTGTTCAATAAACTGAAGTACTAAATAGTGTGATACACATAAAAAGTCCCATTGTAGCTCAGAATGGAGAGATCAATGTGGTTTGAAGTAGTCAGGGAAGGCGTGCAGGAGTGGGAGGTGGATGGAGGGGGGTTTAGGGGAGAGGGGTCCTTGTGGAAAAAGAAACAGCTCCAACATAGGCATGGAAACGTGATGGGCATTAAAGCAGCCTGTCCTCCCTCTTATCTCTGAGAGAATGGATTGGCAGAGAAAGAGCTCTTTACTGACTGGCCATTCGCAAGTGTTCAGAAAACCCTCTGTAAGATATATCCTGTAGTTATACTTCAGTCCAACTATGTATGAAGCAATAAACAATGAAGTATGTAATAAAGTGTTCTTCCCAAAGGACTATTTTCTTTAAATTCTGCCTTCAATATAAATGAGCTGGTAATCTATGCCAAACTTGGCCTATCACATATTTATTCATTCTTTAATTTAATAAATATTGACAAGAAATAATTTGGGGCCAGAACTGTGCTAAGTGCTACAGATAGATACAGCACTGGATAAAAAGTGATTATTGACTTTCAACAGGCTCACAATCTAGTGGGGAAATCAGCTCTCAGTGAGTTGAAAATTGCCCCTATTAATGCATTCTTTTTGTGAATAATCTTAGAGTCACTATATTTTTTTTAAAATTTTTTTTAATGTTTATTTTATTTTTGAGACAGAGAGAGACACCGCACGAGCAGGGAAGGGGCAGAGAGAGAGGGAGACACAGAATGTGAAGCAGGCTCCAGGCTCTGAGCTGTCAGCACAGAGCCCGACGCGAGGCTCAAATTCACAAACTGTGAGATCATAACCTGAGCCGAAGTCGGATGCTTAACCGACTGAGCCACCCAGGCGCCCCAAGAGTCACTATATTTTAGAGTATTTGGACAACTACAATCACCCGAGGCTGAACATGTCTCCAAGGGCAGAGCTTAGTGTAGTTAAGTACGGTAGTCACAGAGAGGTTCTTATCATATGGCTTTATGATAGTGCAGAATAAACCCAACTTACCTTGGTATAATATTTCAACGAAAGGAAGCAGATTGATGCAGGAAAAAAGAAAATAATTTTTAAAAGCATAGTTAAAATATTCAGAGAGATTCAAGACATTAGAGCCATAAAACTATTACAGGCTACTATTAAAAAGAAGCATCCAGAGTTCCTAGAAATTAAAAATTAGGAAAGCCAAAATAAAAATTAATTCAAATGGAAGCGGTGAATATCAGAAACTAAAGTTCAATATGTAAAGCTGATGAACTTTTGCAAAATACAATGCAAAAATAACAAAGGGATAAAAAAATTTAAAGGAAAATTAGGTGATAATTTGAGATCTAAAATCTGAGTTCTAAAAAGAGATAAGAGAGAAGATGGAGAGAATTAAATAAAGAAATACTAAAGAGAATTTTTTTTCCTGAAGTGAAGAAATATCTAAGTGATTAGATAGAAAACACATGCTAAATATTTTACAGAAATGCTGGAGGTGGGGGTCCATAATATATAGACAAATACTGGAGAAATGTGTGACATCTGAGAACAGAAGGAAAACCTATCAAGTATGTATTGAAGATTACTTACTAAAGAAGTAAGATTACTTACTAAGTAATCTTAGTAAGTAATTCGTTACTAAGTAAAGCAAGAAGATTACTTACTAAAGAATGGTAATTAAACTGACATTGGACTTCTGATATGTAACATGAAATGCTAGAAAACAATGGGAAAAAAATGTCTTACTAAGTGTTGAGGAAAAAGAACTTTGAACTAAAGCGCTAGCTATACCAAGTAATAAATAATTCGTGTCAGCTGAAAACTGCCCCCTAAAAATATCTATATCCTAATCCCTGGAATCTATAAATATTTCCTTATATGGCAAAAAGGACTTGGCCAATATGATTAAAGATCTTGAGATGAGGAGATTACCCTAGATTATATAGGTGGGACCTAAATGCAATTACATGTATCCTTAAAAGAGATGGCAGAAGGAAATTCGACAGAAGAAGAGGCAATGTGACCCAGCCAAGGCTTGCGCATGGCCACAAGGCAAGGAATCGGCAGCCAAGAGAAGCTGAGAAAAGCAATGAATAGATTCTTCCCTGAGCCTATGGAGGGAGCACTGCCAAGCTGATACCTTGATTTCAACCAAGGGATACTGATTTCAGACTTAGGGCTTCTAGAACTTGGAGAGAACAAATTTCCGTTGTTTTAAGACACCAAGTTTGTTAAAGCAGCTACAAGAGACTGATACAGTGAGTTATTACCCAAGTACTACAGTGAAAAATTCAGGTGAGGTACATACAAATGAGCCCCTTGTCTATGACAGCTGAGATTACCAGAAAGACTAAGACAGTATTTCAAAGCCAAAGACATAAACACCCCAAGATTCAAAGCAACCTAAAGTGATTCCAATATTAAATTATTACCATATATTAACAACCAGCAAAAATGGGGCTAAATACAGATTTTAACCACTAGTCATTTTTATTTGAAAATTTCCTATTTGAATCAGCTTTCTCTGTCCCAGTGTTTTTTTAAAAACTTTAATTTTTTCTTTTTCTTTTTTTTTTTTTTTTTTTTTTTGAGAAAAAGAAAGACAGAGCACAAGCAGGGGAGGGCCAGGGAGAGAGGGAAACACAACCCAAGGCAGGTTCCAGGCTCCAAGCTGTCAGCACAGAGCCCGATGCATAAACCATGCAGATCATGACCTGAGCTAAAGTCAGATGCTCAACTAACTGAGCCGCCCAGGCGCCCCTCTGTGCTAGTGTTTTTAAGCTACCTAATATCCATGCTGGCACCCAGTACAGAATTATTCCAAAAGCTCCTTTTTTGCAGAGTTCTTCACCGTTCCAGTCTTCGTATTCAGTAAAGTAGTGTAGTAGCCAAATATCATAACAGGAGTTCAGATCATAAATGTATATTGCCAGTTCTGTACTGACAGCTCAGAGCATTGAGTCTGCTTTAGGTTCTGTCTCCCTCTCTCTGCCCCTCCCCCAGTTGCTCACGCACGCACTCTCTCTCTCTCTCTCTCATAAAAATAAACATTAAAAATAATAATAAAAAAATAAGTATATTGCCAGTACATTCAAGGACCCTCTCTCCTAATATATTTAGAAGTTTCCTTCCTTTATATAAATCTAATACAGCAGTAGTATGTACTATTGCTCTTTAAGTCACACACATATACTGGAACTCACAACAAATGTCCTTTAGAAAAAGGCATCATGGACTACGTGGTAATGGGGATTTCACACAGGTGGCCCAATGTATATAATGCTGTAAATCAACCAAGTTATCATTATGTAGCACTCCACTGTCCTCGTAATAGACTGTTCTCCACCTTTACAAATGCCTCTTCACTTAATTAATCCATTCAACATATTAGAGAAGCCAGAAAACCAGTAATAATTTTTAAGTGAATGTGTAACGTGTCCCAGCATTGTACTATGTACTATAGCATATTTTAAAAATTGTAGGGGCGCCTGGGTGGCGCAGTCGGTTAAGCGTCCGACTTCAGCCAGGTCACGATCTCGCGGTCCGTGAGTTCGAGCCCCGCGTCGGGCTCTGGGCTGATGGCTCAGAGCCTGGAGCCTGTTTCTGATTCTGTGTCTCCCTCTCTCTCTGCCCCTCCCCCGTTCATGCTCTGTCTCTCTCTGTCCCAAAAATAAATAAACGTTGAAAAAAAAAAATTTAAAAAAAATAAATAAATAAAAATTGTAGGAAGAGTAGCTTCTGCTCAGAGGAGACTGATTACCTGCTTGGATAAAGAAGATTCCACACAACGACTGGAAAACTATGTTAAACAACACCTGATGCAGTGCTAAGTCTACTCTGGTGCCTCATTTCACTTCTTCCTATAGAAAGGAACAGAGCTAGAATCCAGGGACTACATCCAACCTTTTTATGAATGTGAACAAAGACTCCTTAACTGATTTTATTCATTTTCAACTCGATGCCAATTTATTAATTTGTATAATGAAAAACATGCCTGTCATGTATATTGACGAGGACATGACTAGGCTGCTCCCATTGGTTTGTCTGCCCTACACTTCACTTCAAAATGGAACTACTTGGAAAGCCAAATGCTAATTGAAAGGTTGCTTAGGAGCACAGACTCAATGCCAGGGGAGTTATGTGGATGATGTAAAAGTTTAATGGTGTCGGCCATGACGGTCTTTCCAAACAACTCTTTGTGGATGGCTCACCTGACCTTACACTATAGAAGAAAATCACCTTTTATGAATTAGCACCCATCACACCTCAGCCTGAACGGGTGTATCTGTATCAGTAAGGCTCTGTCTTCTCAAGCTTTGCTACAACTCTGCTAACTGCAGATTAACATTCTAGGTAATGGCAGATGCTTTCAGGAGCTGACCTCAGAGTCAAATATCTCATCTAAAGCAATTTTAAGCCACAGACCTAGAAAAAAGCGTATTTGCTTATAATTATACTAGCCAGAAACCATTTTTTTTTTCAAGAAGCCTTTCCATTTCAGGCCTAAGCTACCTTCACAGTTGCTTGTTAGCAGGACAGTTTAGCCCACATGGTGGAGAGCAGCACAAGTTCCTTGAAAACATTGCATTATTTATTGACTATCTGCCTCATTCACATCTGTGAGATGTGGAAACTCTCCGATGGTTTATAAGACCATCAGTTTGAAACAACACCATCCATCACAAAATGGAAAGGAGTGATCAACATTCCCTCAACTGCAATGCATAATGCGAGGGTCAGCAAGTGGGAATCACGGTTGGCTACACAATTGCTGGCCTCAGGTAGCAAATCCATCCTTCCAGCTGTTCTGATCCATATGGGTTCAACGAACCACAGAGAGTGCAGCCTCTTCTCCTTGGGACTATCTGCTATAACTCTTCCATCCAAACTCCATAATAAAACAACTGTAAGGTAAGCAGATGACCATTTATCTAAACTTCATCTGGTAGTCAAGTGCTGACAAAGAGGAAAACATGCATATTAGTGAGCAGACAGATGTGATGAAGGAAATTAAGGTGTTCTTCTCTTGAAGAAACCAAAGATTTCAAATGCAGGAGAAAATTAAAATAATTTAGTCATTAAGTCAAAGCCAGATGGAAAGCCACTACTTGGGCTATTTCCCCTGCTAAGCAAATTGCGAGGCTGTCCCTGATAATCTAGCACTCAATTTCTTACAACATAAAGCTGTTAGGATAATATTCCACAACTGTCAAAATCAAGATTCTCACTTCAGTTTCTAGGGCGTAGAAACGAATTTCAAAATAGTAACTAGTGCCTTTTCTTCTCACATTTTGGCTACCAATTTTAACTTTGCCCCAGAACAGCAAATTCTCCCCCCCAAGAATCTCCCACTGATATTTGACTTATAGTCCACACAAAAACTAAAAAAATAAGTTGATATATAAGACCTGGCATGCTCCCTTAATATCTCTTTTATTTATTTTCTTCATCCATAAAATGGGATCATAGTAACCATCCTCCCCTTAACACAGTGGTTCTTAACCAGGGGTGATTTCCACCTCCCAAGGTACATGTGGCAATATCTGGAGACATTTTTGGTTGTCAAAACTTGGGGGAGGTGATTGCTAGTGGCATCTAGTAGGTAGAGGCCAGGGATGCCACTAAACATTCTCAATACACAGGGGAGCCACCCACAAAGAATTGTCCATCTCAAAACGTCATTAGTGCCAAACATGAGAAACTCTGCCTTAACAGCATGAGGTTATCATAGAGATCAAAGCAGATGCTTAGTGAAAGACTTTAAGAATAATAATAATAATAAATCTTAAATTGTAGCTTGTCCTTATTCCACTATATAAACTCTCATTGATGTGTCATAAAGTAAGTGTAAAGGACCAACGATTGTGACAGGAAAACATCGTCATTGAAAAGTGTAAGCCCAGAATTGCAGTGATGCAGAAGCTGCCCTAATCACATCACTAAAAGCGTGAACACTGGCCTAGGTCACCAACATCACATTGTTCTCTCTACTCTGAACTTGTGTAGTTCACCCCCCAGCTTTTGGTGTGAGATCAGCTGGGAGGCTGGTGGATGAACTTTGGAACAAGGTCCACTGGGCTGGATTCATCTCCACTAGGCTGGGCAAGCAGAGTGAGCCAGCTGCTTGATCTTGAGTTGTCAGGTGCCCCACGAAGGCATAGGGGCACCTATGGATCAAAGAATGCCCCACAAAGGCATAGGGTCTCATAGGATCAAAGAATGTTTGTGAAGGGTCACAGGTAAAGTGAAACTGGGGTAGAAGTTAATGGGGTAGAGTAACTGTCAGGGAGGGAGAAGTCAGTAGGAGAGACAAAGCTCAAAATTGGCATGATCCCTAAAGCATCTTCCTTTGTAGTGGATCAGACTGTGGTCTTTTTGTTCCCAGATTCATCTCTTGCCCTTCTCTGCTCTTCTTGGGGTGTAAAGAGTGGGGAAGGTAGTGCAGGCTGCTTTCCCTATGCTCCCATTGTCAGTGGGCATTCTGTAGGGTTTTCTGATGAGAGATTAGCAGGGAGAAGGAAGGAAGAAGCCAGAGTATTTCTCCCTTCCTTCTATGCCACCAGTGCCTCCCTGGCAATGACTGCATCACCTCTTTGGTATCAGTGTCCGTCAGACAGGTCCTCCGTGGTTTCAGGTTCTATCAGGTGCCTCCAGGCCCTGAGCAGTGGTAACACTACTTCCTCCTTTTGTTTCTCCCAACTACGGGTGTAACTTCTTGCTGCTGCTAACCTCCAGATCGCCTCCCCTTCCTCTTTTTCTCTTAGTTTTTTCTGGCACTTGTGTAACCATTTCCTTGTATCAATTCTCTCTGATTTAAATAGATAGTTTTCCTTCTGGTTGGACCTTAGAGGATATTTTTTTCAGGGTAGAACGTGGGGCACACCAGCGTGACACCCAGAGCTGACACAATTATGCAGGTATAAAAAGAGCATGGAAGGGATGCCTGGGTGGCTCAGTCAGTTAAGCTTCTGACTTTGGCTCAGGTCATGATCTCATAGTTCGTGGGTTCGAGCTCCATGTCAGGCTCTGTGCTGAGAGTGTGGAGCCTGGAGCCTGCTTCAGATTCTGTGTCTCCCTCTCTCTCTGCCCCTCTCCTGCTCGCACTCTGTTTCTCTGTCTCTCTCTCTCTCAGAAATAAACATTAAAAAAAAAGAAGAAGAAGAGGAAGAAGAGGAAGAAGAGCATGACAATGAAAGGATGCAGAGACAGCTGACATTCAACGGCCCAACAAATATTTTCGAACATCCGCTATGCACTGAAAATTGTGCTGGGTATAGGAATTTGGTATGAGCAAAAATGTATACCCCTTCTAACCACCAAAAAATAATAACACAAATAACTATAAAATTGTCATATAACAGTGAGTTGCCATAATTATGATCTTTTTTTTTAATTCAAGAATTCTGGTAACTCAAATAAACACAAGAAAATAATCGCAAATTATTTCTTCCATCAAAATAAGAACTGAGCTGAGGTTCAGCCCAGTAATGTATTGGAGACAGAAGTTAAAACTCACCAGGTTTATCACTTATAATATGCATGTCATTAAGCTGCTTTTCCAAACCCCAAAATAATAACCAATCCAGCTACCTTCTGCTCCTCAGTGATGCTTGGGGAGCCATGTATTTTTTAAAAGATTCTTTTCCAGTTTAAAGTCATACATCAGAGCTGAAAAAATTAATAGGCCTTGGATTAGAGGCACTTGGATGGCCAAGTGATCTTGTTAGCCAACCAGCTACATAGGAATATTTATGTAAAGAAAGAGAAAGCAATTTTAAGACTGGTCTAATGATTCAAGACATGAAATACATTCATTCTGGGAGCTATTTGAAGGATATAGTGAAACATAAATATAACTAAAAAACTAAATTGTTGAGCCAACTGAAGAGACTCAGACTCAAATCCTAGTCATATATAGTTGCAAGATTCCCCCTGAAATCAACAGGCACTACATGTATGTCAAAGAGCATTATACTTACATATTTTGCCCATTTCCAATTTGGAGTAATTTTTTTCTATAACAATAATAGAAGTTTATAGATTAGCCACTGCTTTTATCTTAAGTTTGTTCTAATCTATTTTACTAAATCCACAGTGGTCTCATTAAGGATTAATTGCTGCTTAAAAAGGGAAATTGAGGTACTCAATAATTCACAAAATGAATTATCCCAAATTGTCTTATAAATCAGTGGCTAATTAAGAAATCCAAAATTTTAATTCTATAGAACACTACCCCTTCTGAAGATGGAAGGCTGATCACATTTCCTTTGTGTAATAACACCTGTGGGCTTAATCAGCACATGACCTCTTCATTAGACTTCTTTTCTAGATATATATGCAAAGTAAAATTCTTAGGAAAATTAAAATAAAACCTTCCGTGTGGCATATGTTTTGTTAAAAATGCAACTTATTGAAACACCCTCATTTGTAAACCCTTAGATGCTTAAAACTAAAATCCTCCCTTTTCTTTAAAAAAAGAAAGCAATTTTTAAAACAGAAATAGTTAACATCTATAGCTGATTAGTAACTGAATAATTGCATTCCCTTCAGTGAAGACTGTAAACAAAGAGATATTAAGTAATTTTTTCGCAAGGACCCTGCTGTGATACCAGCTGATCAGGTTTAATAGCAACCAGCATTTCTACTAATTTTGCAAGAAAGATATATTTTGGGGATAATTTCATCTTCTAGAGTGCGTGTAAATAATCTGTTCAGCAGCAAGCTTACAGTGACACCACGTAGCATAACCACCAGCGATCAACTCGAAAATGTAATTTTTAAAACTGTAGTATTTGCAAATTAAAGGATTAATGTTAACTTCAGTCAATACAGAAAATAAACTTGATTAGCAGAATGCATTAATATCAAATCAGTTTCGCAGATTACATTTTCCCCCGCTATATCCCAGGGTGTCTGTCTGTCTTACTCTCTTTCTCCAGGGAACCCTAAAGGATAACACTTTTCATTCTAATTGTATTATTTTAATATTCATCTTGTAAACAATGCAGTGTTTTTGCATGAAGGTAAAAATTCAGGTTGCTTTTTAAATGAATCCCCAAGGAACTGGGGAATTAGAAAATCTAGTTTATTTTTTAATTGATATCAAAGAACACCAGAGAAACCACAGGCATTATGACATCATGATTTTCTTTTTATTGTTAAATATACAATTATGTAAAGGAGGAAGACTCTGCAGTTATTCCTCTAAATAATATATAAACCCCGGAATGCATTATCATATAGCATAAATATACCATAAGCAAAATGAAAATCAAAATCTATTAATTATTTAAAGTTCAGCCCTTTGCATAGGTATTTAATTGTATTATTTTGAAGCAAAAATGGGGCTAGAAAGGCATGGGTGTGTCAATAGCGCAAAACATGGTGGCAACTAGCAAAATTCAAACTGTTTTTTTCATATGTAAGAGTAAAGGACAAATATAGTATTATTGGAAATCTAGCCATCCCTTCCTGTAGGTGCTTTGCAATTTCACAATCACAGTTGCAACCTCTACCAATGATACCATGCTTAATTATCAGGATATTAATAATACAACATAAAAGAGGAATTACCAAGTTATGATGTATCCAAATGTATCCATTTTTAAAAGTAAAAATAATATGACAAAAAGATACGATAGGTATTTTAGGAGAGCTTATTTCTATTCAGGGATAATGAAATACATGAGGAAAGTTTTTCTCTAGCAAATGAGAATAAAAGTAATTATTTTTGCAAAGTACTTAACACACAAGAGGAAAGAAATATTTGAACACATTTAATTTAATATATTCTAATTCCTCAAACTCCTGCCTCTTAGGTTAGTCTTCAAAAGCTCTGCAAAACACAGAAACTCAATTTATCAGAAAGGATTAGACTAACTCAAAAGAAGAAAATCACAAATGTTTACAACCTGTTTAGAGAGCTTAAAAGAGTAGATTTTTATTCCTAAGAGGTCTCTACTGAAGTGGGAAGTGTACATCCTGATACCAGCCATATATAGATATTTCTTATTGTGCACCAAGTTGTGATACTGATAAAAAATTCATCCATCCCTTATATGAAGTCAATAATGGTTTATTATTTTTTAATTTTTAACTAATCAAATACTGAGAATGCCATATAAATTGTCACTTCTTAAAGCTCAACTGATAACTAAGAAGAAAAATGGTAATTTTATAAGAGGTAAAGTGAGCAGGAAGATAGTGTAGTTTCTAGTAAAGATAATCTCAAGTATCCTAATACTATATATTTTCTTACAATATCTTTGTATGTATAAGACCTGATTTTTAAAATAGGATTTATATCACAAAAAATGAGACCCTGTAAGAAAAATAGAGCACTAGTGTTCTTCCTATTAGGGCATGAATGTTGAAAATTGGAGAAGTTCAGTTTGTCTTAAACTTAGAGATTTTGTGGCATTTAAAATTGGGAAAATAGGGGCGCCTGGGTGGCGCAGTCGGTTAAGCGTCCGACTTCAGCCAGGTCACGATCTCGCGGTCCGGGAGTTCGAGCCCCGCCTCAGGCTCTGGGCTGATGGCTCAGAGCCTGGAGCCAGTTTCCGGTTCTGTGTCTCCCTCTCTCTCTGCCCCTCCCCCGTTCATGCTCTGTCTCTCTCTGTCCCAAAAATAAATAAACGTTGAAAAAAAAAAAAATTGGGAAAATAAAATAAATAAATAAATAAATAAATAAATAAATAAATAAGGGAAAACCAAAAACTTTTAATTAACTTACTAAAAAAGGGGATAGTCTATTCAGTAAAACTTTCACAATATATTTTATTCAAGGATAGATTTCTGTCTTGCCCATTAAAAATTAACTGCTGTTTGAATTGCCTTCCCACTCTAACCAACTGGATATCCATACAAAACACATTTAAAAGCTATTCCAGGCAGAGGAGGACTATGGTCCCTGACCAACAGAAAACAAATGAGGGACACCTGATGATTACCCCAACTCACCACCTGGTTCTAGACCAGCACCAGGAGAAAGAATCTAAACAAAGTCCAGCAGTGTCATTGGCTAAGGTGATAGAAACTGGAGTTTGAGAAGGATTAAGTATCCAGACTTTGCAGGCTAGATTATTGGAGATCTGCAGAGGAGTTCCTGGAGTCTTTAGCTGAGTACAGATCTATCCATGAGGTCAGAAAAAACTACTGGAAACCAGTACGTAGAAAAATAAGTGGGGCTTACACAGAGTTAGGAAGTTTCCTTTTCCACTAGGCACAGTGGAGAGACCTTGTATCACATAGGGAATCAGGTAGAGTTCTTTGAATGGTTACACATTACTAGTAGGACTAAAATAGTCTCAGACTAAAGGCTACTCTGAACCAACCATAATAAAGCTTAAAATCTAGACTCAGAAGGATCAGGCTTGGATTCAAATAACTTAATTTTGTCCAACACTCTTTCAAATGTTTTTCAGTCCTCAACAACTTAAAATTCAATGATTTAGCATTTGATCATAAACTACCTGGCATGCAAAAACTATAACCCATAACCAGGAGAAAAAATCCTTCAAGAAAAACAGATCCAGGAAGGACAGAGATGATTAACTAGACAGATGGCTAAAAAAGACCCAAATGAAGCTTCTAATGAAAAGCATCAAAAATGAAAATATACTGGATGGGATTAATAGTAGATTAGACACTGAAGAAGAAACAATCAGGAACTTGAAAATATAGGAGTAAAATTTATCCAAAACGAGGAAGAGAGAATAAGTGATGGGACTTAAGGAGGGCACTGGGTTTTGTATAATAGGTGATATATCACTAAATTCTATGCCTAAAACTAACATTATACTGTATGTTAACTGGAATTTAAATAAAAACCTGAGAAATAAAATAAAATAAAATAAAGTAAAATAAAATAAAACAAAACAAAATAACAAAAAAATGAGGCAGAGCAAGAAAAATATGACTGATAAAAATCAGTGATCTGTGGGACAATATCCAGCAATCCAACATACATGAAATTAGAGTTCCAGAACCAAGGGGGAGGGACAAAAAATTTTTGCTGAATGATGGCCAAAATTTGTCCAAATATGATGAAAGTATAAACACAAAGATCCAAGGAGCTCAACGAAGCCCAACCAGAATAAACACACACAGTCACAAAAGCATAACAACACGTGAGAATCAAATTGTTGAAATTAGTGTTGAAATCTTAAAAGTAGTCAGAGAGACAATATAAAATCTGCACAGAGGAACAAAAATGAGAATTATCAGAGACTTCACAGAAAACCATACAAATCAGAAGACAATAAAAATATATTAAAGTTCTAAAAGAAAAAACTTGATAACCTAGAATTCTATATCCAGTGAAAATATCATTTAAAATTTAAGTCAAAATAAATATTTTCTCAGGCAAACAAAAGCTGAGAGACTTCATCACCAGCAAATCTACACTATAAAGAAACATTAAAGGAAGTTCATCAAGAAGAAGGAAAATGATTTCAGATGGAGATTGGGTTCTACACAAAGTAATGAGAAGTAATGAGGCATAAATTTAGGTAAATACAGGATATGTGTTCTCATTTTTAAATCTTTTTAAAGATAATTGGCTGTTTTAGGCAAAAATAGTAAAAATGCATTGCAGGATTCAGAGTAAATGTAGAAGTAAAACATATTATAACAAAGTACAATAGAAAAGAGGAGGAAATGGGGCACCTGGGTGGCTCAGTCGATTAAGCATCTGACTTCGGCTCAGGTCATGATCTCAAGGTCCGTGAGTTCGAGCCCCGCGTCGGGCTCTGGGCTGACGGCTCAGAGCCTGGAGCCTGTTTCAGATTCTGTGTCTCCCTCTCTCTCTGCCCCTCCCCTGTTCATGCTCTGCCTCTCTCTGTCTCAAAAATAAATAAACGTTAAAAAAAAAAAAATTTTTAAAAAAAAAAAAAAAAGAAAAGAGGAGGAAAATAGGAGTGTATTTTTTAGAAAGTTTTCAGATATCATGTAGTATAATAATTATTTGACAGTAGACTGTGATAAACTCAAATCATATATTTTAAACCCTAAAGCAACTGCAGAGGAGGAGGAGAGGGAGAAGGAGAGGGAGAAGCATAAGCAGAAGCAGAAGAAGAAGAAGAAGAAGAAGAAGAAGAAGAAGTAATAGTAGTAGTAGAGGAGGAAGAGGAAGAATGAAAGAAAAAACAGTTTGGCTAGTAAGCTAATAGTGGAGATAAAATGAAATCATAGAAATATTCAAAAAGAATAAATAAAAGGGGAGAAATAACAAAAAATATTGGATCAAAAAAATAGCAAGGGGGTAGATTTCCACCCAGCCGTGTAAATACAAATATAAATTGTTGAAATGCTCCCAACAAAAGGCAGTATTTGTGTAATTAGATAACAATGCAAGACCCAATTATATACTATCTATAAGAAATCCACTTGGAATACAAACATACAAACAGCTTAGTACACATGGAACATTCTCCAGAGCAGACCACATACTGGGACACAAATCAGCCCTCAACAAGTGCAAAAAGATCAAGATCATACCATGCGTATTTTCAGACCACAACGCTATGAAACTCGAAATCGACCACAAGAAAAAATTTGGAAAGGTAACAAATACTTGGAGACTAAAGAACATCCTACCAAAGAATTAATGGGCTAACCGAGAAGTTAAAGAGGAAATTAAAAACTTCATGGAAGCCAATGAAAATGATAACACCACAACCCAAAACCTCTGGGACGCAGGAAAGGCAGTCCTAAGAGGAAAGAATATAGCAATCCAGGCCTTCCTAAAGAAGGAAGAAAGGTCTCAGAAACACAACCTAACCTTACACCTTAAAGAGCTGGAAAAAGAACAGCAAGTAAAACCCAAAATCAGCAGAAGAAAGGAAATAATAAAGATTAGAGCAGAAATTAATGCTATCAAAACCCTCCTCCCCCAAAAAAAACCCAGTAGAACAGATTGATGAAACCAGAAGCTGGTTCTTTGAAAGAATTAACAAAATTGATAAACCACTAGCCAGTTTGATCAAAAAGAAAAAGGACCCAAATAAATAAAATCAAGAATGAAAGAGGTGGGGCGCCTGGGTGGCGCAGTCGGTTAAGCGTCCGACTTCAGCCAGGTCACGATCTCGCGGTCTGTGAGTTCGAGCCCCGCGTCGGGCTCTGGGCTGATGGCTCAGAGCCTGGAGCCTGTTTCCGATTCTGTGTCTCCCTCTCTCTCTGCCCCTCCCCCGTTCATGCTCTGTCTCTCTCTGTCCCAAAAATAAATAAACGTTGAAAAAAAAAAAAAAAAAAAAAAAAAAAGAATGAAAGAGGAGAGATCACAACCAACACAGAGAAATAAAAACAATAATAAGAGAATATTATGAACAATTATATGCCAATAAAATGGGCAATCTGGAAGAAATGGACAAATTCCTAGAAACATACACTACCAAAACTGAAACAGGAAGAAACAGAAAACTTGAATACCCATAACCAATAAAGGTATCGAATTAGTAATCAAAAATTTCCCAAAAAATAAGAGTCTAGGGCCAGATGCTTTCCAGGGGAATTCTACCAAACATTTAAGGAAGAGTTAACACCTATTCTCTTGAAGTTGTTTCAAAAAATAGAAATGGAAGGAAAACTTCCAAACTCTTTCCATGAAGCCAGCATTACCATGATTCCAAAACCAGAAAAAGACCCCACTAAAAAGGAGAACTACAGACCAATTTCCCTGATGAACATGGATGCAAAAATCCTCAACAAGATATTAGCCAACTGGATCCAACAATACATTAAAAAAATTATTTACCATGACAAAGTGGGATTTATACCTGGGATGCAGGGCTGGTTCGATATTCACAAAACAATTAACGTGATGCATCACATCAATAAAAGAAAAGACAAGAACCACACGATCCTCTCAATAGATGCAGAGGAAGCGTTTGACAAAATACAACATTGTTTCTTGATATAAGCCCTCAAGAAAGTAGGGATAGAAGGATCAGACCACGAGATCATAAAATCCATATATGAAAGACCCACTGCTAATATCATCCTCAATGGGGAAAAACTAAGAGCTTTCCCCTTAAGGTCAGGAACAAGAGGGACATCCACTCTCGCCACTGTTATTCAACATAGTATTGGAAGTCTTAGCCTCAGCAATCAGACAACAAAAAAAAATAAAAGGCATCCAAATCGGCCAGGAGGAGGTCAAGCTTTCACTCTTCGCAGATGACATGTACTCTATATGGAAAACCCAAAAGATTCCACCAAAAAACTGCTAGAACTGATCCATGAATTCAGCAAAGCTGCAGGATATAAAATCAATGCACAGAAATCGGTTGCATTCCTATACACAAATAATGAAGCAACAGAAAGAGAAATCAAGGAATTGATCCCATTTACAATTGCACCAAAAACCATAAAATACCTAGGAATAAATCTAACGAAAGAGGTGAAAAATCTATACACTGAAAACTACAGAAAGCTTATGAAAGAAGGTGAAGAAGACACACACACACACAAAATGGACAAATATTCCATGCTCCTGGATAGGAAGAACAAATATTGTTAAAATGTCAGTACTACCCAAAGCAATCTACATATTCAATGCAATACCTATCAAAATAACACCAGCATTCTTCACAGAGCTAGCAAACAATCCTAAAATTTGGATAGAACCAGAAAAGACCACGAATAGCCAAAGCAATCTTGAAAAAGAAAACCAAAGCAGGAGGCATCACCATCCCGAACTTCAAGCTGTATTACAAAGCTGTAATCATCAAGACAGTATGGTACTGGCACAAAAATAGACACTCAGATCAATGGAACAGAATAGAGAACCCAGAAATGGACCCACAAACATATGGCCAACTAATCTTTGACAAAGCAGGAAAGAATACCCAATGGAATAACGACAGTCTCTTCAGCACGTGGTGCTGGGAAGACTGGACAGTGACGTGCAGAAAAATGAACCTGGACCACTTTCTTACCATACACAAAAATAAACTCAAAATGGATGAAAGACATAAATGTCAGGCAGGAAGCCATCAAAATCCTTGAGGAGAAAGCAGGCAAAAACCTCTTTGACCTCAGCTGCAGCAACTTCTTATTCAACACATCTCCAGAGGCAAGGGAAACAAAAGCAAAAATGAACTATTAGGACCTCATCAAAATAAAAAGCTTCTGCACAGCAAAGGAAACAATCTGCAAAACTAAAAGGCAACTGAAGGAATGGGAGAAGATATTTGCAAATGACATATCAGATAAAGGGTTAGTATCCAAAATCTATAAAGAACTTCTTAAACTCAACACCCAAAAAACAAATGATCCAGTGAAGAAAAGGGCAAAAGACATGAATAGGCACTTCTCCAAAGAAGACATCCAGATGGCCAACCAGCACATGAAAAAATGCTCAACATCACTCATCATCAGGGAAATACAAATCAAAACCACAATGAGATACCATTTTACACCTGTCAGAATGGCTAACATTAACAACTCAAGCAACAACAGATGTTGGCGAGGATGCGGAGAAAGAGGATCTCTTTTGCAGTGTTGGTGGGAATGCAAGCTGGTGCAGCCAGTCTGGAAAACAGTATGGAGTTTTCTCAAAAAACTGAAAACAGAACTACCCTACGACCCAGCAATTGCACTACTAGGAATTTATCCAAGGGATACAGGTGTGCTGTTTTGAAGGGGCACATGCACCCCCATGTTTATAGCAGCACTATTGACAATAGCCAAAGTATGGAAAGAGCCCAAATGTCCATCGATGGATGAATGGATAAAGAAGATGTGGTGTATATATATACAATGGAGTATTACTTGGCGATCAAAAAGAATGAAATCTTGCCATTTGCAACTATGTGGATGGAACTAGAGGGTATTAAGCTAAGTGAAATTAGTCAGAGAAAGACAAATATCATACACCTTCACTCATATAAGGACTTTAAGAGACAAAACAGATGAACATAAGGGAAGGGAAGCAAAAATAATATAAAAATATGGAGGGGGACAAAACATAAGAGACTCTTAAATATGGAGAACAAAGGGTTACTGGAGGGGTTGTGGGAGGGTGCACGGGTAAGGGGCATTAAGGAATCTACTTCCGAAATCATTGTTGCACCATATGCTAACTAATTTGGATGTAAATTTAAAAAATAAAATTAAAATAAAAAAAAATACAAATAGCTTAAAAGGTAAAAGGTTGGAAAGAGATCCCACAGAGACCCTAATTAAAATAAAGCTGAAGTGGCTATGTTAACATCAGAGAACATAGGCTTCAAAACAAGTAATAAACAAGGGATGAAGATGGCCATTTCATTGTTAAAGGAATTAATTACTCGAGAAAGCATAACAATCCTAAATATAAACGCAGCTAAAACAGAAAATCAAAATACATGAAGCTAAAGACTTATAGTACTAAAAGAAGAAATAGACAAATCCACAATTTTAATTAGCGACTTGAACATTCCTTTCTCAGTAATTTATAGAACAAGTAAGCAGAAAACCAGAGTAAGGATATAGAAGACTTGAACAACACTCTTTGCCAACTTGACCTCATTGACAGAAATGGAACACTGCAATCAACAAAAACAGAATAAATATATTTTTCAAAGCATACTTGAAACATTCACCAGAATAAACCATATTCTGATTTAAAAATCTCAGTAAATGTGCGGTACCTGGCTGGCATACAACTCTTGATCACAGGGTCATGAGTTCAAGCTCCATGTTGGGTGTAGAGATTACTTTAAAAAAAATCTTAAGAAAACAAATAATTAAATAAAATCTCAGTAAATGGAATAGGATTAAGATCATACAAAGCATGGTTTACGACAACAATGGATTTCAACCAGAAATTTGTTTTTAAAAATCTGGAAATCCTCAAACAACTGCAAATTAAATAATACACTCTTAACACATGAATCAAAGAATAAATCACAAGGGAAATTTTAAAAATATTTTGAACTAAATGAAATATAAAATATATCAAAAGTTATAGATGAAACTAAAGCAATCTTTTTTTTTTTTTCCAATGTTTATTTATTTTTTTTGGGACAGAGAGAGACAGAGCATGAACGGGGGAGGGGCAGAGAGAGAGGGAGACACAGAATCGGAAACAGGCTCCAGGCTCTGAGTCATCAGCCCAGAGCGTGATGCGGGGCTCAAACTCACGGACCGCGAGATCATGACCTGGCTGAAGTCGGACGCTCAACCGACTGCGCCACCCAGGCGCCCCTAAGCAATCTTTAAAAGTAAACTGACAGGGGTGCCTGGGTGGCTCAGTCAGTTAAGCATCCAACTCTTGATTTTGGCTAAGGTCATGATCTCAGGGTCATGAGATCAAACCCCATATTGGGCTCTGGGCTGAGCATGGAGCTTGCTTAAGATTCTCTCTCCCTCTCTCTCTCTGCCCCTCCTCTACTAGCATGCACACATGCATGTGTGTACTCTCTCCCTCTCTCTCCCACTCTCTGTCAAAAATAAATAAAAGTACTTTGATAGCAATATATGTCTATATTAGAAGAAAATGGTCTCAGGTGCCTGGGTGGCTCAGTCAGTTAAGCGTTCGACTTCAGCTCAGGTCATGATCTCACGGTTCATGAGCTAGAGCCTGCTTTGGATTCTGTGTCTCCTTCTCTCTCTGCCCCTCCTCCACTCATATTCTGTCTTTCTCCCTCTCAAAAATAAATAAACATAAAAAAAAAAAAAGAAAAAGGGTCTCAATTCAATAATTTAAGCTTCTCCCTTCAATAAAGAATAAAATATGAAAAAAAGAAATTAAACCTAATGGAAGCTGGAGGAAGGAAATAATGAGATCAGAGCAGAAATCAGTGAAATAGAAAACAGAAATACAATAAAGATCAATGAAGCCAAAAGCTGGTTCTTTGAAAAAAATCAATAAAATTGATAAACCTCTATCCAGAATGATCAAGAAAAAAATGAAAGGAGACTAAAATAATTATAAGGGAATATTATTACTAACTTTAAAGTAACAAAGTAATCAACTTAGATGAAATGACAAATTTCTTTAAAAACACAAACTGCCAACCCCCCCTCAGGAAGATCTAGATAACCTGAACAGCATTATATCCATTAAAGAAATTAAATTTTAGATAACAACATTCCCACAAAGAAAACTCCAGATGGCTCTAGAAAATTCCAGGCCCAGATGGCTTCACTGGAGAATTCTACCAAACAGTTAAGTTAGAAATAATACGAATTGTACACAAACTCTTCCTTAAATAGAAAAGAAAGGATCATATCCCAAATTATCTTGTGACCATCATTACTTTGATTACAAAACCAAGAAAAGACAAAAAAAGAAACTACAAACCAGTCCCTTCAGCAAACTGAATCCAGCAATAAGGAAAGAGTAATAAATACATCATGACCAAGTACACTGATTTAATATTCAATCAAATTGAATATTTGATTATTCAAATATCAACAAATATAATTTACCATATTAACAGAGAGAAGAAAATCATATGATCATACATGCAAAGTATTTAATACAGTTTGATATCCATTGATGATTTTTTTTTAAAAAGCTCTCATAAAACTAGAGGGGCACCTGGGTAGCTCACTCAGTTGAGCATCTGATTTCGGCTCTGGTCAGGATCTCACAGTTCATGAGTTCGAGCCCCGCGCTGGGCTCTGTGCTGACAGCTCAGAGCCTGGAGCCTGCTTCAGATTCTGGGTCTCCCTCTCTCTGCTCCTTCCCGCTCATGCTCTCTCTCTCTCTCTCAAAAATGAATAAACATTAAAAAAATTTTTTTTAACTAGAAACAGAGGGGCGTCTGGGTGGCTCAGTCCACTGAGCATCCAACTCTTGATTTTGGCTCAGGTCATGATCTTGCAATTTCTGGGATCAAGTCCTGCATCAGGCTCCACACTGACAGCACAGAGCCTGCCTGGATTCTCTCTCTTCCTCTTTCTCGGTCACTATCCCGCTTGCACTCTCACTCTCTCTCTCAAGATAAATAAATGAAACTTAAAAAAAAAAAAAAAAAAAAAAAAAGACTAGAAATAGAAGGGAACTGCCCGAATCTCATAAAGAACATCTACAAAAAACCTACAGCAAGAGGGGCGCCTGGGTGGCGCAGTCGGTTAAGCGTCCGACTTCAGCCAGGTCACGATCTCGCGGTCCGTGAGTTCGAGCCCCGCGTCGGGCTCTGGGCTGATGGCTCAGAGCCTGGAGCCTGTTTTCGATTCTGTGTCTCCCTCTCTCTCTGCCCCTCCCCCGTTCATACTCTGTCTCTCTCTGTCCCAAAAATAAATAAATGTTGAAAAAAAAAATTAAAAAAAAAAAAAAAAAAAAAAACCTACAGCAAGTATCATATCTAATGGTAGAAAGCTGAATGTTTTCCCCATAAGATAAAGAGTAAAATGAGCATATACACTATCACATTTCTATTCAACATTTTACTGGAGGTCCTAGACAATGCAATAGTGCTACAAAATGAAATAAAAAGCATTTTCATTGAAAAGGAAGAAGTAAAACTGCCTTTATTCACAGATGACATGATAGTATACATAGAAAAATATAAGAAATCTATATAAAATCTACTAGAAATAATGTGTGAGCTTATCAAGGTTGCAAAATACAAGATCAATAGAGAGCTATTGTCTTTCTGTATAATTTATAATTAGCAACAAACTGGAAATGTATTTATTTTTATTATTTTGTATAAGTAAACTTTACACCCAATGCAGGGCCTGAACTCACAATCCCAAGATCAAGAGTCACATGCTCTATGGACTAAGCCAGCCAGTCACTCCCAAATTGGAAATTTAGATTTTAAAAAATACCATTTATAACAATAAAAAGTATTTAGCGAAATATGAAAGCTACCAAATAATATTGAGAAAAAATGGAAAAAATGGAGAGATCCCATGTTTCTAGACTGAAAGACTCAAAACTTTTAAAATGTTAATTCTCCTGCAAATTGGTATTTCAATACAATGTTATTCAAAATCCCATCATATTATTATAAACATTGATAGACTGATTCTAAAATTCATATGGAAAGGCAAAGGACCTAGAATAGCCAGAACAATTTTGAAAAAGAAAAACAATGTCTGAGGACTTACAGCACTTAAGACTTATCAGACTTAGTATAGAACTATAGTAATCAAAACACTGTGGCAGTGCTGTAAATCTAGATAGATATGTGGAACTAGAGGGAAAGTCCATAAATAAATGTTGACAAAGAAGCAAAGGCAATTCAACAGAAAAAAGTATCTTTTCAACAAATGGTGCTTGAACAACTGGATATTCACATGCAAAAGAATCAATCTAGGGTTGCCTGGGTGGCTCAGCTGGTTAAATAACCAACTCTTGACCTTAGCTCTGGTCTTGATCTCAGGGTTGTGAGTTCAAGCCCCACACTGGGCTCCAGTCGGGAGACGAAGCCTACTTAAAAAAAAAAAAAAAAAAAAAAAAAGAATCAGTCTAGACACAGACCTATACTTCTCACAAAAACTAATTCAAAATAAATCATAAACATAAATACAAAATACAAAACTATAAAGCTTTGAGAAGAGAACATAGGACAAGATCAAGATGACCTTAGATTTAGTAGATGACCTTTTTAGATACACCACTAAAAAACATGATCGTGAAGGAAAAAAATTGATAAGCTGGACTTCTTTAAAATTAAAAATTTCTCCTCTGGGAAAGCCACTGTTAAGAGAATAATTGCCAAAAACTGGAAACAACTCAAATGATCATCAAGAGCTTGAATAACAAATTATAGTATGCCTATAAAATGAAATATTACTCAGCAATAAAAAAGGAATGATTTTTGGATACATAGGACAACATAGATGACCTTCAAAACATCAAAGTAAAAAAAAAAAAAAAAAGCCAGATACAAAAGACCCCACATTTTCCGATTTCATTTAAATGAAATTCTAAAAAGCTAAAACTATAGTAACAGAAAGCAGATCAACGGCTGCCAAGGATTGAGGGTAGGGAGAGAGGACGGTCTGTAAGAAGCACAAGAAAACTTTCTGGATGCTGGAAATGTTCTATATATTGACTGACTCACATATTTGTTAAAGCTCACTGAACTGTACATTTGAAATCGGTGAATTTTATAGTTCTACCTCAACAAGGCTGATTCTTTTTAAATACATTTGCAAATGGTGTTCCCCTCCCATTGATAGATGATGCTCTGTCGTCATTGCTTACAGGATCCAGGGTTTCATGTGAAGTTTTGATTGCACATGGAGTAAGTGGTAGAAGCCAGTATTTATTTCGCCAGCTAGCCAGCCGGCCAATACAGAAGCCCCACAGTTCTAGGTTCTGGAAAATGAACATATAAGTAAAATACAGTTTTATTTTTAGGAATCTTATCCTCTAAAAATAAAACTGTCATATTAAACATTCATGGGATGCATATTTTATACAGAGTACTCTTTGCATATGTTAACTTATTTAATTATTTCAACAACCCACGATGTGCACTGCATTATTAATTCCACTTCACAAACAGGAAACTGAGAAATAGGCCGAGTAGACTGCCCAGCTAGTAAGTTGGTGCCTATTCTTGAGTATGTATTTTCTTTCACCAAATGAAATTTAAACTCTTGAAATGAATTTACACAGCCTGGCTTTGCTATTTCATGGCCTAGGGCTGATTCAGTCCTCAGAAATGCTTATGAAAGGAAGAAAAGGAAGGAGGGAAAGGAAGGAAAGAAGGAATGGAGGGAGGCTGGGAGGGTGACTGCCTGACTTCTAAGGTTTCTTAAAGGCTTAGGGATATGCTGATGGAGACATTACTTTAGCTCCTCATCCTGAGACTGGAGGCTCTAAAAGACTGGATAGGTATCTCCACAAGTGTGCAATCACCAAAGCAATATGTAATGTGCACCAGGTGACAGAAATGAAATTCCTTGGGACTCAAAGCCTAAGAACTACCCATTTGGCCCTTCATAAGTAAGGGACCCATTTGAGTTGTTCCTGCGAGTGAGGAGAAATAGAAAGAACAGGCAAGATTTTCAGCATGAAAGCTGCCGTGGGTCTCATAACAATAAGAAAAGGATATTAGTTATTATCCCTTTAAAACTTAGCTCAAACAGTCTCAAGCAAAATGAAAAAGTATTAGTTTACAAAGAGTCCAGGGCTCACATGAAGAGAGAGGGTTCGCTCTTCTCCTCCTCTTCCTCTTCTTTTTCTCTGTTTACTTCCAAGCGACAGACTCAGCTTTTGTCTCCAAAGCCCCTAAAAACAGTTTTTAACTGCAAGAAGTCCCAAGAGAAAGCTCTTTCCCAGCAGCCCACATAAAGTTCGGATTTGTATCTTATTTGCCTAGCTTAGGTTTCAATATCCATGCTCACAGGAGGCCAACAGTAGTGAATTTAACTGAATCGTTAGTGATCTAAAATTATTTCTAACTGCCATAGGCCCATTGTTTTGAACTTCATTGGGCATATTACAATACAAAGTGTCCATTTATAGACTGCAATAAATCCATCTAGCCAAGGTATTTGGCAATTAACCAGTATGTCTGCAGCACTAATCTGCAGAAACAGCATTAAGCAAACTTTGTTAGAAAAGTTGTTTGGCCTGGCCACCCTCTGGTCTAGCAGAAGAGAGGTCAAAAATACTCTGTGTACACAAGTGCACTGTGCTTTGAAAGAAAGGCATATTTCCTGTTTCATTAAAACTTACTATGTTGGACAATCATAAGACGTTTATGAAAGCCTGGCCTCCGCAATTTATTAGAGCCACAGGGAACAGAAATGCTGTCTGGCAAATTGAAGTATCACAGTGCCATTTAATAGCCTGTTTGACAACATCACTTTGGGTTTATCATGTCTGGCTCGTTTTGAAAATTATTTCACATTGCGTTTCACATTTTAAAGGAAGAATGAAGGGGGAGAGGAAGAGCAATTCTTTAATAAGAGAAATGTAAAATTCAGCTAATTAGGAGGAAAATGTTTCTAATCCAGCTCGATAAATTTAGCAAAAAAAAAAAAAAAAAATTAAAAAAGAAAACCCACCAGAGCAGCTGGAAAGCAATAAATCATATTTACTTCGGATCCACACCACTGCCAGCGGCTGCATCAAGGGTCTGGGAAAACTAGCCCTTGTCTGACTCCACCTCTTTTATTTCTAGAGACACACGGCCTTTTTTGAACTTGGAGGGGGATTTTATAAAGAGTGCTGTTTTATTTACTCTCAATTAATCATGCTCAACTGTAAACAAAGTGTCTGTTTTAGTTCTGCTGACAATTATCCACTTGTCAACATCTCCCTCAAGTACCTTCAGCATCTGGCTACCGAAGAGAAACCTCTACATCAAAATGAATGTCTCGGTGAACTCTGGAATTCATCTGTTTCTTTCGCCGATGAGCAGCCAGGATTCCACCTAACAAATGTCACCTAGGCACCTTGATCAAGATGTATATAATCAGACGATAAAGGGTTTCTCAGGACTTGCTTTCATTCTCTCATGTTTGCTTTGGCAAAAAGAAGAAAATGATTACAACCTGGGAATCTAGAAGGAGGGGCCTCTGTGATTTCTGATACTTTTACAAACCACCAGGCACATGATGACAGCTCCAGAAGTGGCTGAGAAATCTGTCTCCCCATTAGTAACATTCCACTAGATCAACACAACCAAACTGTGCTATAATTGGTGGTAATTTATATGAGGAACACATAGGAGTTTTGCTGCAATTTCACTAAGATTTGGGAGTGGCAAGACTTTATCCACTGCCCAAATAACAACCCTTTTGCTTTGAAACACTTTTTTCTTCCTCTTACAACGTGTAGAGAATATAGGGGAAAGTTGCTGCCAACATCATTAATATTTCACCAACAATAAACGTTTTTAAAGGCAAAACAAATGTTACATTTGGTGATTTGTTGAGGGAAAATTATTAGTATGTCTCTTGGAACTTCCCTGGGAGGAGGGAGCCCTAGAAATTTAAAAATGCAAACTGAACACCCAAGCTACATCCATTCTGTTCTTTCATCCATAAGAAAGGAGAGAGGGGAGGGGGCGGTACTGGGGGCTCCCACAAACCAGTCCTCTGGGGGGAATATATGGGTTATCTACCAAGATTTTACATTCTGGAGATTAATTTACACCCACTTCAAAACCGAGGAGATTCGAATCACTTAGAATCACTCCCTCCAAGTTGAATTCCTGAATGAGGAGGGGCGGCAAGCCCGCGAGGATAGAGACCACCAAGAGAAACTAGGCGCCCAACACGGCCAGGCCAGAGTTCAGATCGATCGAAAATGGCCCGAGCCCACGTCAAAATTAACCTACTCGGCGAGGGAAACTTGGGTACCTGCTCAGCAAGGGCCCCAGATCGCTACAGAACCAGCCAAAGTGGATGGGAAGCGGGCTGGGGTGAAGGGGAGATTAGCAAAGGGGTCGGCTTGGCTCCTTTCCGACAAAAGCTGATCAATCTAACTGCACGTAATTGATTTTAATGAGTAGGGGAGTTTCCTTCGCATTAACAATTGCCCCGGGTCATCAGTCTGCGCAGCGGCGACTCCCCGCGCAGGTCTCGTTGCGTCCTTGCGCACAAGCCTGTCCCGACCACCACGCCGCCTAGCTTTCGGGCCCTAAAAGAGCAAAGGGGTCGGAGAACCTGATCCTAGCCGGACTGCCGCCCGGTTTCACCTGGTAATTTATGCACAATTAATTGAGATATCTTTTATACTTGATGTGCTGCAAAATTAATGCCTAATTTATGTAATTAGTCAATTAACTCTAATTCTAGCATATGTTCCCAATGCCCAGAAGGTGTTCTGTTTCCCAGGTACTTATTTTGATGCCACGAAATGCAACTAATTAATTTTACATGCATATTAATTTGGGATCTCTTTAGCAGTTCCCTTTGTGCAAGTAATTTTAATATTTGTCTTTCTAACCTTTGGGGGTAGGGTGGGGGAGGTGCAGGTAGGTGTGAGCGACACGTGGGCACCAACCTGGATGATGCTTGAGGGATGGCCCTGGTCGAGGGCAGGGTGCTCGGCCAGAGCCTCAAGTGTCAGAAGTGCTGTGCTCAGCAAGCGCTTGCCGCGTGGCGGATGCTGGCCCCACCAGGTGCATTTTGCGCGCTTCTTTAGTAAACTGCGAGCCTCTGGGCCTGGAGGCGGAGACTCCAGGGCGCGGCTGAGCGTAACGCCCCGGGCACTTCCGCGTCCCAGGTCAAACCTCTCGTTGCCTAGTTAGCCGTTCTCCCGCGAGCGAGCGAGAGGCACTCCCCGCCTCCCGCCCACGCCTCCGCCTTGAAGAGCGAATTCAGATTTCCGGGCCCATCCTTGGAGGCTGTTGTGCGATCGCGGCCCTTCCTCCGAGGCATCCCGCTGCCTCCCGAGTTGGGGGAGCCAGAGCGCCTGCGCTTCCCCAAGCTGCAGGGTGGAGGGAGGGAGGAACCGCGCTTCCTTCTCTGGCTGTGCAAGCCGCCATCTGTCCTCTTTTGGCCGGGAGCGAAGACCAAGCAGGGCGAAAGTTTACTTTCCAAGTTATTGGGTGGCACATTAAAACTTTTATCCTTTTTGGACAAATTAATGAGCAATTTAATTAATAAAATCAGAGAGTAGTGTAAGTGCTATGATAATGAAGTTAAATGAGTGCACAGTAAAATATTCACTAATCCAGCGCATTGCCAAATACCCCCTTAATTCTGCTTAACACTAAAAGGGTTTTGAGCACCATAATGAGATTCCTCTGTCTGCTAATTAATTGACACGCTCCTGAATATTCATATGAGCTAGCACCAATACGTTCCTAATTGCACCGTGGAATAGATCTCAGAGGAAAGTAAATCGCCATAGACTTAATTAAAATAATGTATTCCAGATCCAGGACTGGAAAAGATGAGACATTTGCCTTCGAGCGCGCTAAGAAAGTGGCACCTGGTTGGAGGGGAGAGATATCAAACGTCGGTGCCCAGCCTGAAATAAGCGGCGTGGGACGCGCAGGGAGGACTCTGGGCTTCTGAAAACAGCAGCTACGCTGGGTCCAAACCCCGCGGCTCCGGAGGCCGTGGCTCCCAGGAGCATCCGTGCTCCTGCTGCCCTCCACAAGGTTGCCCTACCGGAGGAAGCGGCTCATGGGGCAGAGCTTAGGACCCCGACCCCGAGCCAGCGCCCTCTCCTTCCTCCCTGCGGCCCCCCAGGCTGGTCCGAAATGCTGTTTACAGAGGCGCATGGGGAAACGTCGCCGGTCAGGAAATTCCCGGGGAAACTTTTCCCAGAGGTTGTCGGAGCCGCTGCGGCTCGAACTCTCCCAACCCAAGTTGCTATGTTGGAGAAGTCACTGGCACTTCTAATCTGGGGAAGGGCGGTAGCTCGGGGGAGCACACTCGGATCCTGGGGTTGCTGTCCTCTCTCCTGGATCCCACTTCCACGTGAAACCCCGCCGTCCCCAAGACTGCGCCTGGAAGTTCCTGGGCGCATCCTCCCTTTGCGGGCGAATCCAGTGAGGGGTGCTCTTCCCAGCCGAGCTTCCCTTGGCGGGTAGGAGGGTCAGCAGAGCCGGGCTGCGGACTCTACATCGGGGCTTTGACGGCAGAGCCATTTTCACCAGAGCCACGCAAGTGAAATAAATTCTCATTCCTCGGAAAGACGAGATGCCCACCCGCCCCCACGCTCCTTCTTTTAGGAAAAAAAAAAAAAATCACCACAGGTTAGAAACTAAAAAGAGTTTATTTGAAGACATACAAATGCATATTTATTATACACATGTAGGCATTAACAATGTAAATTACACCGCCAGCAGTTGCTGGTTGTTTATTCATTAGATCTTTAGAAAATCTACATTGCCTCCAGTCAGCGGGATGATAATGTGAAATACACAAGCAGTTTACATAACCAACTTCGAAGCACAGCTCTGCGCTCCGCGATTGGGAGTCATCAACAGGTCGCGGGGATCCGGACGCGAAAACCTAAGTAGCTAATAATTACCGAAGATCTGGGACGCCAGCTCCCTCTGTCCTTTTGAAGAGGGGTAAAAGACGTGGGATGTGGGAAAAGGGAAGGAACTGACTCACTGTGTATGGCTCACCTATTTTACCCTGTTTGTGTGCAGTTTTTTGTGTTGGGGTTTTGTTTTGTTGGCAATTAAAAAAAAAAAGTAGGTAAAAGAGGATGAACGGACGGAACGGAAAGATCAATAGCCTTCCCCAACTCTGGGTATCCCGGACAGCCAGTTAAAGACTATGGATTCAAACTGCTTTGGGGAGGAGGTGTGAAGTGAAAGGTGAGAAGTTTTCTTTACTGCTGGCGCGGGAAGAAAAGGCAGCCTACCTCAGTGAAGGGAAGCTATCCGCTCCACCAATGAAATTGCGATGGCCACCATAAACAAATGGTTATGACTCCAAAGAAAATCACCTGCTGAATCAGCCTTTGGGGAATTATTAAATGCTCCGTGGTTCTGGATTTACCCAGAAGATGGAAAGGGGGAAGAACTTACAGGGGAAAACTGCAGTGCAGATTTAATATTTATTTTATGTGTATAAATATTTACATTAAAATAGGTTTCCAAAGTTCTTTTCTAATGAAAATGATAAATGAGAGAGAAGTGAAGGCTCCTCACTAGGGTCGCCGTTGTTGGGGTGGGGAGGTGGTGAATAATGCCAAGCACAATCTTAAGTGCCGGTGTCGAAGAACGGCACCAATGCTGGGAACGGTCGACTTAATGATTCATCCCACTCTCCGGAGCCACCCACCTACCGTGGCCTACCAACTACGCAGCTGAGGTGTGCAGCTGATCGGGAGGGGTTGGGGGTGTTTGGCTTTCCTGTTTCCTCCCTCCCTCCCTCCCTCCCTTTCTTGTTTCGGTTGGGCCGGCTGGGTACATACGAAATACCCTGCCGATCCCGGACACAGCACTGCTGAGACGGCAGCTAGTTTGTTTGCGGACCGACAACCTGGCGTCCATGCCGCTGTGGATATTGAAACGAGAGTCTCGGACACAAGAGACGCGGACAGAGAGGCAGAGGAGAGAGGGAAGGAGACAGCGAAACAGAGGAACGCGCAGGGTGGTGGATCTGTCTCTGGGGTGTCGGTAAGCCCTCGGGGCAACCTGGTTTCCCCTACAGCTTGCAGTACACAGCTACCCACCAAGAGTGAGCAAATCGAGCGCCCGAAGCAGGGGCGGTGCTGAGGGAGAGGGCGCGCGGCTGGGGGCCGGCACCCCGCAGCGGGACCCGCGGAGCGAAGCCCTTGTCCCAGGTGAGACCCGCCTGAGCGGAAAGACCCCGCCGCCCAGGAGCGGGCCGCGTCTGCAGCGCTGCAGGCCCCGCCTCCTAGCCATTCGTAGCTGGGGGAGGCCGGGGAGGATCAGCCGCTTTCTTTCTTTTCTTTCTTTCTTTCTCAAACCCGCTTTGTGGGTGGCAGCTCAGCGGGGGACGCATGGAGACAAAAAAACAAAAAGCCCAAACGGAGAGACAGAGAGACAGAGGGAGAGAGAGAGAGAGAGAGACGGAGAGAAAGAGAAAAAGAGAGAAGAGAACAGAAGAGAGAACAGAGAAGGGCGGAGATAGGGACAGAGAAATCAAAGTTTTAACCTTCCCAGGAACACAGCGAATTATTATATCTAAAAGCTGTTGTAGTCTTCAGCGAAATCTGCTGCTGCCATTAAGAAAACACATACTGCACACGTCCACAGGGTTAAGCTCTCCTCCTCGTCAGCCTGAACAAACAAAGCAGAAGCGCGGGGTTTTAAGGCTGGAGACCTACAGGTTATCCCGTTTCAAAACAAATGAACACGAGAAAATGCGCCAACAAATATTGCGGACGCAAAATAGTCTTTATTTTCGGATATTTTGCAGTTCCCCCCCCCCCCCGAATCGATTTTATTCAAATTTATGAGCAAAGTGCATGGAGTCTATAGTACAGGATTTAACTTCATGTTCTACTGCAGTCAAGATCGTATTTTTTTCTGGATAACACACGCCAAAGAGGATGAAGTTTTCCTACTTAATGGAAGCTTTAAAATACTTTACAAAGCTAAACATCACCTTCTTGCTTCTGCTTTCCCA